>NC_056726.1:338266540-338341540 GCF_019279795.1 Protopterus annectens | reverse complement strand
CACCTTTCAGCAAGTACAGGTGCTCAATGTCACATCAAGAAATGGTCTGCTGTCCAAGACATATGTCCATCAAATCTGCCCACTCACCTGCAACAGAGGCAGCTGTGGCTTGCACACATCTTACAAGCCATGGAAATGATCCCATACCCAACAGGTAGCATGCAGGAGTGAGACATGTAGCCTTACCTCACCATTGCATATACCATGGCAGACAGTGCAGGCAGTCATGTATGTGATGAGGATGTATGGGACAACATTAATGTAGAAAATAAACAGATGGCCATCCAAGACAGATGACGACACATGTTGCAAACTGGTCATGCAGGCTGCCTAGTAACGTACCTGTGTCGACAATCACCTGGACTCTGCATAAGTGTGGCCCACGGGTTAGGGTAATCAGATTGGACAATAGTTCTACAGGAAACATCAGCCAGGGCTCTCTACAGGTAGCATATGCATAACATCAAAAGTCCCGCAAAAGTATGGGTTGCGGTGTGTAATGCTACACCAAGACCAAGTTCGAAACCTAAAGACAGTATCACTTAAGATAAATGTGCTGCATAAGCAACACCTCACTCCATCTCAGGCCCACCATCCCCATCTGTACCTTTCTGGTGCTAGTGTACACCTGTATGTTTGTCATTCATTAGCAGGGGACTAGGCCGGTACACATAGTGTTCTGAATTTGGGACACTGCAAAATGACATTCATGTGTAGCCAATAGTTGTCAAGCATCTGCAAAAAGGCTGAGGATGGGGGGGTGTCATCCTGAAACACAACAGTGAACTGAAGCAGACATCCAAAGCTCTCTAAGAATGGCTGTATCTGCACACAGTCAAGGTCATGAATTGTGGCAGACATAACCCTGACTCCACAGCAATAGTGAAGGCACTATGTGACCTCCATGGGCTGTGCACATGAGTTGACCTTGCAATCTTGCAGAGTTGGGGGACATTTGTAGGGCAGAGTGACCAAATACTGGCAAGTGCAGATGGCCCATGCTAGTATACCCCTTCCAGGAATAGTGACTGCTGTAGTAAACTTAGTTGGTGCAACAAACCATCATGTTAAGGGTGTGCACACGTATGCACCCACAGATTGTATGCATCTCAATCAGCATCTGCACAGCTAACACATTTGTTTGATACTGCATTTGATTGCACAGGTCATATGTCACATATCAGGTTCATGTAATGTTAACATATGCAGTATTGTGGCCCCATGGCATATCAGGGAAGAGGGTGGCATGTCAATAAGGGTCTGTACACTCCTCATAGCTGAAGTAAGCTTTGAAGGTTGTCAGTGTAATTGGATTTTATTGGTCATACATGCACTGCTGATGATGAGATCTGCAAATCAGACATTAGGCATTCACTAGCATTCAACATAGCAGGCCACGTACACGTGGCCCTGTCTGGTACCAAGAGGGACCCAGATCCAGCAGACATATGTCATCATTGGGGAGAGTACCATATCGTGGCTTGTACCTTGTGGTGCCCGTGGAACCCCTGGCAGGCACAGTTCTCATGTCTGTGGCCAGAGATGGTAAACTGCACACCCTGCCAGGTATGGTCTGCAGCTGTCCAACAACCCCCTGTATAGGGCAGCCACATGGCAGAACTGTGTGCAGAACTGTGTGCATGCATACACACACACACACACACACACACACACACACACACACACACACACACACATCACCAAAGTAGCTAGGGCAACCCCATACCTGCACACACCACATCTGCACAGCCCAATTAATAATGAAATCCCCTAACACACACACATGATGTCAAATGAATGGCTCAGCCTAGGTCTCTGGCAAGCCCACAACGCACCCTGTGCATATGATGATACCTGTGCTACATCCCTGTCATCCATAACATCGATGCAGGGACAGGCTAATATGGTTCTGATGCACAGGGTGAATGTACTATGGTGTACCAATGTAATGATATATAACATCTTTTCAGCACTAACATTTAATACTTACATGTCAAGATATGTAGCTATCCAGCCATGATGCATTATAGCTGTTATTAATACTGAATGATTGTGGTCTCCATAACATATTCCATTTGAGTTGTAGGTGTCTATGTGTCAGCAGGATGTTGGTCTGCTGTTGTTTCTTACAAGGGGTATGGCACTGTGGTGACACCTTGACTGTGCCATATCCTGGTTACAGCTGAACACAAGTCACAGGTCTGTATAACAGTTACTGCATGTGCCACATGCCTGATAGGTCTGAGGGGTGTATACAGGTGAGTGCATGGTGGCTGTCAGCAGCCTTTCTACAGTGGACAATGGTAAGTGTACTGGGTGGTACATATCACATGTTTTTGTATAACACACACACACACACACACACACACACACAGAGGCTTTGGTGTTGATGCAATACAAAGAGAATATTGTACACATGAATGTATTTATTTTTGCAAGGAACCCATTTTAACCTATGTACTTCCACCAAGACAGAATAGGCACAACATCACATTGGGAAATAATCAGTCTGCTAGTTTAATGTCATTGATGATGGTACTGGCAGGGTATATGTCCCCTTCCCCAATGTAGTGCAATCCTCAACTTGGTAAACATAGATGTGCTGATGTGGGTGGCACAGCCCTACCCTTTGGAGGGTGTGGGGTGGTGTAGAACCGCAAATAGTGTGATTGACAACTACTTAACCTGTTAACATGAACTGTACAGTATTACAGCCAACTAAGCGGGGGATACACTCAACAATAACCGCAATGATGATGGCTATGACCACAAGATCCACACCCAGCTATTTATACCAACCCCAGTATCACTGTACAGCTATACAGTGGGCAAGAGGGCATTTATACATCTACTACTAGTTTTGATGTAATGAATTTCCACAGGATGATACCCATGAAATGTTAGCATTTGTTAGTCAGTTCTTGGACAGATGACCTCCTGGGACATGTATATTCTGCAAACTTAAGTAGAACCCTTCACATACACACACACTCTTACTTGGCAACACTGGGACTAGAACCCCTACTTAGGTACACAATGCTACTAATGTGTGTGGCCTTAATTGCACACACTACACAGCTTTCAGGATGAGGTGTGTTCCAGGTTACATGTTAAGTGAAGAATGGGGGATGTACTGGTTGTTTATGAACAATACATAGTGTGACATACTGTGATATACACATTGCCAAACACATAACAGTCATACACACATCTGAGAGACCTGGGTTTATCAGTGCTAACTACCTTGTCAGTGTCGCCATTCTGTTACAGATAAGTTGCACATAGCACATGCATCATTGGGCTGGATAGTGTAATCAGTTACCGGTATTGTTGATGGTGGCAGTGTTATCCATACAGAGGACCTTGGGACATGTACTGGGGGTACCATGGTGTAAAAACAGTATACCCAGCACCCACACCCCACATTGGATATTGTACTCACTGAAACCCATGATAATAATCTGACATACCCACCATCACACATTGACCAGGACTGCAATACAACCGCTTGTCTATCTCAAGAGTGCTACTACAGGGATATGCATCTATTGCACATGCCACAGGGATAGTAGGGGGATGCTTTGTCATGGGTCTCCTTTGGTCAGCAACATCACTATCCCTTATACTGTGTGGCAAGGTGAATTGTATTAGGAGAATGTGGCCTCAGAATGCTGTATCCTACAAATATACACACTTGCACACATACACACAATTTCCAGAACTCAGAGGGTAACCCATGCCTATCTACCCATTTGTACAACAGTGCTGTGCTGGTACTGTAAGCTCCAGGTAGCCCATAGGGTGAAGAGTGTAACAAGGCACATGTAATATCCATTGCAGCAGCAGCCATATCAAACTATGGCAATGGGGGTGTGGTGGGTGTGAAGGGCCTCAGGGTATTATCAACTACAGGTTTACAAACACACAGACACTGTTATTCTCAATAATGCACACTGACACATTTGTCAGTACTGGGGTCCATATGTGCAGGTGTTCATAGGTGTGTACCAGGATATTGTTCATGGAGAGATGGGACGAGTAGGGGATGTGGGTACAGTGGTATCATGCCACCTGCCATTTTCCAACAGGCCATCTATCAACTGATGCCACAGGAGTGATCCTCAGGGTGAGAGTTAAATACACCATCCAATCATCAGGTTGCCTCTTACAGAGGGTCAGTGAGGTGCTCCAATTGACATGTATGCAACATGTATTAAATAACATGGTCAGTGTTTGTCTTGGAGACCTGTACCCAAGCATGTTCTGTTGACTGTGGTAGTGTACTTGAGGTATCCATGGCATGTGGTGCATACAGGGTGGGGATTCTTAGCTGTGGCATTCATAACACAGCTGGGCAGATATTTCAGTGTTACTCAAGCATAGACTGCCTGTAAGCAGCCAAGATGGATACCTGACATCTGTATAGAGGACAGACAGGCATCAGCTAGCCAACTGGTTATGCATTAGGATGACTGTGTTGACAGATAGACGTCTAACACTGATAGGTATGCCATTACTACATGACAGCAGCCCTCAATGACATGTCCTATACACACAGTAGTCTACAGTTAATATCCACATGTCAGATCAATATCCAGTAGGAAATACTTAATGACACACAGCTCACACACCAAGAACACGACAGTGAGGACTCAGAGTCCATGTTTGCAGGCAGGGGTGTTTGGTTCCAGTACTACAATTTGCAATCTACTCTTACTTGGGAAAGCACTGTCAAAAGTAGTAACATAATGATACACTACATGCCAGTGTGACTGCATATAACCTGGGTTACTACCCATGTATGTAACACATTCAAATGGAAAAGAGTGTTGTATAAGCCATATATACTCAGGTGTCCAGGACAGTAGACTCACACCCCTTGCTACTGCAATGACAGCACATAGATGCATGTTATGTACATGGAATTAAATACACTTATTAAGAATGTCATTATCCTGCTATTTTATCAGACTGGAATGTGATCACTGGTTACCAGGGCTGATCCAAACTTAGCAGGTTTCAGCATTGCTTAAATATAAATGCTAAACACATTTGCACAGTGGTAAGAGAAGCTTACACGGTATAGGTGCCTTTTCATTTAACCATACATTAGCAGCACTTACCATCACACAAACCCACTTAAAGCTGCTCAAAACTGCCTTAACCACTCTGTATCCAACAGCCCTTGTGCTGCCCAGCAACACAATAAAAAGCCCTTGCAGGTCTTGAATCCAGGACCTTGCACATTATAGTCAAAGCAGTTAACCACAAAGCCATTACAGCTATGAAGATGTTTGTTGTTTTTTATGAATAGTGGTGAACAACTGCTCTGACTTCTACATTTGTGTAGTACTTGTTAGTGATATTAGTGTTGAATCAAGTATGTTGTATCTAAATATACGCATATCAGATAAATACGGTGTGATACATCTGGGAAAGTATATGCAACAGTCATGTTTACACATAACAAGGATATGGATATATATATATATATATATATATATATATATATATATATATATATATATATATAATATATATATATATATATATATATATATATATATATATATATATATAAATATATATATATATATATATATATATATAATATATATATATATATATATATATACACACACAAACACACACATATGTAGATATATGTATGCATGTACATACACATACATATTTATATATATATATATATATATATATATATATATGCATTGCTATACTGCTTTATATATATAGACGTATATACATCTATCTGTATATATGTATATATGTATATATATATATATATATATATATATATATATATATATATATATATATGGTCTATATTAGAATGACAAAACGTCACTTACATGAATCCCAAAAGGCCGACACATAAACAGTGAACCACATGAACACTGAACATCCTTAAGCACGAAATTCAAAATACCAAATCACCATAGTTGCCCACACCATGTTTAGTGAGGTAAAACATCAGTAGGAGATTCCCTTATCCGGTATAGCTCCATAACATAAATGTGCAATAGCTACTGACCTTAGAGTTAGGGTGCGGGTTAAGGTAAGTGCATATATAGTAATACATTCATATTTATTTTGTTTGGGTAGGCAGTACGTAGCAGGCAGTGGAGTTGGCCAACTATTGCAATTCAATACTTTGAATTTTGCGCTTAAGGACGTTCGGTGTTCTTGCAGTTCACTGTGTATGTGTCGGCCTTTTGGGATTCACATAAGTGAGGATTCGGCATTCTAATATAGACCCTAATATATATATATATATATATATATATATATATATATATATATATATATATAGTTTACTATTAAAATGGTGCCCTGCAATTGCACGGTTATGAAGTATTCGAACAACAGATATTCGAATACTTCATATGTGTGCAGGTTACATGAGCGAACATCATATTTGCGAATGGACTGTGGACTTTCAAATATAACGTTCGCTCATGTAAAGGGATCATAGTACAGTGTGGTTAGGGAAATACATCCCTTTCCTAACTGTAGTGCGATCTCGGAGTTGGAATATTAAGTTAGGGGGAGTGTGGGGGGTGCAGGGGGGCTTGCTCCCTGCATAAATGGGATGTTAGGTGTAGGGATTAGGGAGTTAGGGTAAGGGTGGTATTGTTGTTAATGCCGTAAAATGTCATTGTTGACATTTTCGGCATTAACGGCTATTTTTCGACAATAGGGACGTTCGGTTAGTTGTGGTTTCAATACAACACTTCACTGTTTTGCACCGTTTTTTTTTTTTTAATTTCGATATATTGATAGTAAACTTATATATATATATATATATATATATATATATATACATATGCAGCGGTTAGTGTTGCCGCCTCACAGCAAGAGGTTCTCTGGTTCGATCCTCAGCTGGGGTGCCTTCTGTGGGGAGTCTGCATGTCCTCCCTGTGGTCGTGTGGGTTTCCTCTGGGTTCTTCATTTTCGTCCCACGTCCCAAAGACATGTGTAGGTGGATTGGACACTCTAAAAATTGGTCCTAGGCGTGAGTGTGTGTGTGTGTGTGTGTGTGTGTGTGTGTGTGTGTGTGTGTGTGTGTGTGTGTGTGTGTGTGTGTGTGTGTGTGTGTGTGTGTGTGTGTGTGTGTGTGTGTGTGTGTGTGTGTGTGTGTGTGTGTGTGTGTGTGCCTTCTGTGGAAGGCTGGGCGCCGGGCTGGCAACTCGACACCATAAAATTCAACTGCCAATCATGAGCGGAGATGTGATCTGCTGTGGCGACCCCTAACAGGGAAAAGAAGAAGAAGATATGTATATATATAGATATATATATATATATATATATATATATATATATATATATATATATATATATATATATACATACACATATATAGGGAGGGAGTGAGAGATACAGACAGAGACAAAGTAAGAAAGGAAGGGAGTAGGAGACTAAGAGCTAAGCATGTTTGTGTATGATCAATGGGTGGAGAGTGGTGTCTGGGCATTATGACGGTTGCCTATACTGTGTACTAATCCATACTGTCACATGGTAATTGCACATGGCTGTACACATTTTGGCTGAGGACTGTTGACTAGAATCTCTACAGTGTTTGGAAAATGTTGGCCTTGTAATGTTGACAATGGGACATGTAGCTCCTCAATATAATGATGTGGCAAAATTTACACTGCAATGGACCCTCTCATTACACAATCACCCTAACAGGACACTGATAACACACACAGACACACACTTACCAGTACGGAGTTTCAAACCCCTACTTGACTATGTATTGCTATTACATTGTTATGCAGTTATTGCACATATCACAGAGCTCACATGCTGGAGAGCTGTCCAAAGGTATCTTTGAAGGTGAGTGACATCAGCAACATTGATAAAGGTGGAATAAGGGAAGTGTAGTACATGTGGCTGTCCACAAAAGCAGGTATCAAGAAAGACACAACCACACTCTCTCAGGGACTCACACACATTATCACAGTTGGCACGCTCAAGATTAGAACTCCTAACTAAATAGTTTGCTACACTACAGTATTATACAGTTATCACATGCACCACAGAACTTATCAGATTGGTACATGGCCAAAGGGTTATTTCAAGGTGACTGACATCAAAAGACATGCTACAGTATGGCAGTAGGAGGTGTAGTGAGTGTGAATGGCTTCAAAATCATTAGTCTCCACACACACACACACACACACACACACACACACACACACACACACACACACACACACACACACACACAGACACACACTTGCCAGTACTGACATGCATGCGTTCATTGCTTCACAGGCATGTAGTAGATGACTGTGCCAGAAGGCTGTACAAAGCTAGGCAAAGGGAATACATTGGCATCTGGCCACATGACAATGCTCTCCAGTGTGGCTCAGGGGTGTAGTCCTTCGATTGGCCTGCACAGGTGGGTACTGTATTCACCATCCACTCATCTGGGTTGCTATTGTGGGTGGCTAGTGCTGTGTAATGCTTGCCATGTATGTGATCTATATTCCATAACATGGACAGTGGCTGGGTTGTGCACATGTCCCACATGCATGTTATGTGATGTCTGGAAGTGTACCTAGGGTCACTAGGGCACGTTGTGTGGACAGATTGTTATCATCTGATGTGGCATTCCTGACCTCATGTGGTGAGACCTGGCTATGGAACTGATTTCTTGCCTGCACCTACATTGACAGCATGATACAGGTATTTAGTGGAGTTAGTTGCATCTGTCCATACAGGGCATGTGTATAAGGCATGGTATTCTCTTTGTGGGTTAGAATTGCAGACTCAACAGTTGTTGTAGGTGCCCAGTGGGGAACATAGCAAAGGACCACTGTAAGCAATTATTTGCATATTGTAGGGATGGAGCAGGGTACCATGTCCTCTTACTTGTTGGATAACACACAATCAGTCAAGTAGATGTTACACATCACAGTACATTCTGATGTCAGTGGCAGTGTTGTGGTCAACAGGCATGTAGTCCACTGCAATCTCATTGTGGTTACTATCTGTGGGCAATATGCAGGGAACTACGAATATAGTGGTTGTTGCCTAGCCAAGTGTGTTTGTGTATGAGACATGGGTGGAGAGTGTTCTCTGGATAATACAAGGGTTACCTATATTGTTCACCAATCCATAATGTCACATGTAGGGCTATGGATTGTCTACACCAGCCTCTCTGCTGTTTGACATCTGTTGTCCTTGTAAGGTGGACATTGTGACATATAATAGGTCCTCAATATAATAATTTAGCAAAACACACCGCACAATGAATCCTGTTATAACACAATCACAGCAACCACCACACAGGATACTGATGACAAACACACACTTGCCAGTACTGAGATTCAACCCCCTACCTAGATATAGTATTGTTACTACAGTGTACTGCATTTATCACACACAGCACAGAGCTTATTGGACAGATGTTGTCCCAAGGTACTTCTAAGGTGAGGAACATCACCAGCCCTAGTAAATACTGGCATTGGGTGATGTAGTGGGTGAGAGATCTCCAAAATAAGTTTTCCCTGATCACACATTTACATTTGCCTGGGGTGAAGTTCAAACCTCTATCTAACAACCTTTATGGGCCATTATGTTACACATTTACCACATGCACCACTGACCTAATACGGTGTAGGCTTCACAACAGATACTTGTAAGGTGGATGATATCTGCAGGACTGCTAAAGACAGGCTCTGAGATATGTACTGGATGTAAATAAGGACAAAAACATTGAGGTACACACACAAACACTTGGACAGATGAGATTCAAACCCGTAGCTGTACAGTTACTGCTAATAAATTGTTCCACATTTTTAGTACGCACCATGGAGCTTATATTGGTAGCCCTTCTCCAAAGGTATATTTTAAGGTAGATGACATCAGCAGGATTGCTAAAGTAGGGCAATGGAAGGTGTAGTGACTGTGAATGGCCTCAAAAGCATTACTCTCTCTACACACACACACACACACACACACACACACACACACGCAGTTCCACAGTTGTCATGTCTGAGATTGGCACTTATACCTAACTAGTACATCCCACTATAGCATTACACAGTTATCACACATGCCATGGAGCTTAGAGGGCTAGCCCTTTTCCAAAGGTGCATTTCAAAGTGAATGATATCAGCAACCTTGCTAAAGCAGGGAAATGGGAGGTGTAATGACTGTGAATGGCCTCAAAAGCATGGATCCCTATACACACACAGCATTTCACAGGTGCCATATCTGAGATTAGAACTCCTACTTAACTAGTACATCACACTACAGCATTACACAGTTATAGCATACGCCATGGAGCTTATAAGGCTAGCCCTTCTCCAAAGGTGTATTTCAAAGTGAATGAGATCAGCAGCTTTGCTAAAGTAGGACAATGGGAGGTGTAGTGACTGTCAATGGCCTCAAAAGCATTGCTCTCTACACACACAGAGTTTCCCAGTTGCCACGTCTGGGATTAGCACTACTGCTTAATTAGTACATCACCCTATAGCATTACGCAGTTATAGCACGCATCATGGAGTTTATAGGGGTAACCCTTCTCCAAGGGTGTATTTCAAAGTGAATGACATCTGCAGCCTTGCTAAAGTAGGGCAATGGGAGGTGTAGTGACTGTGAATGGCCTCAAAAGCATTGATCCCTACACACAGAGTTTCACTATTGCCATGTCTGTGATTAGAACTCCTACCTAACTAGTACATCACACTATAACATTATGCAGTTATAGCACACACCACAGAGGTTACAGGGGTAACCCTTCTCCAATGGTGTAGTTCAAAGTGAATGACATCAGCAGCCTTGCTAAAGTAGGGCAATGGGAGGTGTAGTGACTGTGAATGGCCTCAAAAGAATTGCTCCCTACACATACACACAGAGTTTCACAGTTGTCATGTCTGAGATTAGAACTCCTACCTAACTCCTACCTAACTCCTACCAAACTCCTGCCTAACTAGTACATCACACTATAGCATTTAGCACTGCCATTTCACACTGAGCTAATCAGAGGAAGGGCACTGAGCAAACCCTGATCTGCGATACATAACATTAAGTATCCTGTTTGTTGCTTATTTATTTTTATAAGTTATTTTATATTATTTATAGCACTTTTATTGTCTGCTGCATACTTTTATAGCTAGTTTCACTGTGTGTGAGGTATTAACTGGAAATGTTTTACATTTGTTAAGCACCTGTTTGGGTTTGTTTGTTCTGATTTCCTGCCAAGGAGTGTATCATATAACTTATTTGTTTGCAGTTTAAAGCATTCTCTAGTGTCTCCTTGTTCCTTTAGCTGTTTAAAACTTTCATTTAAAGGCTCACTCCTGCTTTTCTGCTGTGATAAACATTGATAAACATTTCTGCAGTTTTTTTTCTACCTAAGTAGTGTGGGTAGTTGCAGCATTGTCCTTATTCAGACTTGTGTTTTGGGCCTAGTTTGTTTGTAGAGGCTGTGTGTCTGAGCACATGTTCCAGGCCATCTTAGTTTACCCAAAGCCATTCTTGCATTTCAGTGAGAGGGGGGTGTTTATGGTCATTGGCTGATTGGGGTTACTTGGACTATGGCTTGGAGTAAGCACCTCATTGGTTCTTTTGAGCTTTTTTTAAAGTTGTTTCAGGTTTCAACTTTCTGTTACTTAAGAAGATAACTTGTGAGTGTTTCTGCCATTTTACACTCAGCTAATCAGAGGAAGAGCACTGAGCAAACCCTGATCTGTGATATATAACATTAAGTATCCTGTTTTTTGCTTATTTTTACGAGTTATTTATAGCACTTTTTTGTCTGCTGCATACTTTTCTGGCTAGTTTCACTGTGTGTGAGGTATTAACTGGAAATGTTCTACATTTGTTAAGCACCTGTTTGGGTTTATTTGTTCTGATTTTTGTCTCCCAGCCTCCCTCCCTATTGGTATCCTTTTCTTATACTTGGTGGCTTTGCAGTTGCCCGCCCCTACTGTAAATTTGATCTGGGACACTCCTCCCAGTTTAGTGTCATTACCTCAGTCTACATAATACAGGGAGAATATTTGAGAAGGCCAACCCACTTAGTTCTTAACCTTGAGTTATCTTCTGCTCCTCCTTACTCCCTTTCCACTTTACAAAAAAAAAAAATAATAATAATAAGCTTGTTTCCTACTTTTCCTGTAAGTAGTCTAGCCCAGATACAGATTTGCGGTATCCAAGACTGTTTGTGAGCTTCTGAGCCCCCGCCGCTTAGCTAGGGTTAAACTATTCCCGGTGCCATAAAGTCTGCTCTTCAAATTTTCCCTTAAAACTAGCCAGTTTTTTAGTTTTAGAACTTACATTTGTTTCTTTGAGCTCAGCACTTGTTCAGAACTCATTGTAAGCACTAAATAAGCTACACATTACTACAGCACTCAACTTTCCTCGCTTGCCTAGAGGAAAACAGGTTTTAGTACTTAATAAATAAGCACCTATCCAGGCATGTCTAATGGTCAGCTCCCGGTGTTTTCGCATGTCTACCTGATGAATCTGGGCATCTTGGGGCAATGCAGCAATTGCTTCATATGCATAGACAACCCTCTCCTCCTACCACCCAACACTACAACCTGTGAGAGATGCACTTATATAACCAAACTGGAAGCAAAGCTCTCCACCCGAGACTGGATTAGACAGTCAAGAGAAGAGGGTAAACACTTGCATTACACCACACTCATCACATAGTCCCTCAAAACCTACACCACCAAAACACACACATAGAAAAAAAAACACACACCTACATTCGCAGAGGCTCTCAGTAAAAATCTGCCCAAGCAACAGGAACCTCCAAAGCAGAAATACAAGCAACCTCCACCCCAAACACAACCCAAATGACACATGGCCCACAAACTCAGTGTGCCACTCAACCACAGCCCATAAAGCACAACAACGTACCCAACACTCTAATCATAGGTGACTTTATAGTCAGGCACTCTGATGTTCCACTCACCAGGCTAAACAAGGAGAAAGTTACTGTCAGTTGTCTGTCAGGTGCTAGGATTCGCTACATAATGCACACACTCAAGTCACTCCACCGCAAGTGCAAATATGACTCTGCCATTGTCCATATTGGTGTAAATGACCTGAGATGTACCTCCTTGGACTACATGAAAAGAGACATGAAGAAGCTGTTTGATCTTGTAGCCCAGTCAGGTATGACCCTAGCCCTGAGTAGCATCCTGACAGCACCCAGAATGATACCACAGTACAAGTGCAAAATGATTGACTTCAACAATTGGCTAAGCTACTGGTGTCATTCTAAGGGGATCCAATATTTGTCTGCCTGGGATGACATGATCTACTGTCCACGATGCTTTGCCAGAGATGGCCTGCACCTCTCGCCCTTGGGATTCTGGATACTGGGTAAGGCTCTTGCCACCCCTATAGTGCCTTTTTTAGGCAAGGTTCAAATGACAAACTCACCACTGTAACAGGTGCAAGCAAGCAAAATCTTAATGCTACTCAATGCTAGAAGTCTAAACCTCAAAATGCACTCACTCGAGGCACTCATTAAATTGGAGAACATTGACATCTGTGCAATAACAGAGACCTGGTTCAAGGCTCAAGAGAGCACCCCTGCATTACCAGGCTATAATTCATATCACACCTTTTGGCCACCTAACCTGGACCGAAACACTAAAGGTGAAAGCGTGTCCATATTCATTAAGGATATCAACACCTCCAGGTTAGTTGCTCAGCATAATGCATCTGGGATTATCCAAGTGCAACTAACTCTGGGCAAGACTGCAATCCAAATTGTAGCTTGCTACAGATCCCCCACCAAGCCCCAGAATTCCCACTCATTTCTTGATACACTGGAATATATTAGGGTACAACCTAACACCCTAATAATATCTGATTTCAACTACCCTATCATTAACTGGGAAAACTACTCATGTACCAACTCTTTTGCTCAATGTTTCCTGGAATTCATAAATTCCAATGTATTGGATCAACTTATCCACACCCCCACCAGGGGCAGCAATATCTTAGACCTGGTCATTACCAACATGGGCAACTTTGACCATGGCTTTGACACCAGGCATCTGTCTAACTGAGGCCTCCACACCAGAGGTCAATTCCTCATTGGTCAGATCTGTCCACAAGCTAATCACCCAAGACATGAACATCCTGACCCCACCCCCATTAGGGAAACCACCGTAAAAAAAGAATTCTCCAAAGCCAACTTCACGCTTCTTAAGACAGAAGTGGCAAACTTCACAACACCCATGCAGACGGACAATAGAGGTATGACTGCTGAATCCTACAAAAATGCACTTTATAAGCACTTACATGAGGGCATGGATCGTGCAATCCCTAACAGAACCAAGATGCTATCCTCCAAAAAAGGAAGCCAATCTGATAGTCCCCTGCCATAAACAAAGTCTACAACAGAAGAAAGAAACTTTTGCACCAAAGAGTAAAATCCCATGATCGGTGGAACTCCCTGGTCAGCCTCAGTAAAAAGCTGAGATCTCTTATCAAATCCTCCAAAGCTAGTTACAAAATCAAAATCACCACTGATTCTAAAGACAACCACAAAGCATTCTATAGCTATGTCAATAATCTCAATGGCAACACTCAGATCTGCTCTGAGTTACAGCACAATAGTATTAAATATACATAACCAACTGATATTGCCAACATCCTGGCAGATAGGTTCAGTGCTAACCTTACCCCCCTCTCACCCCCTAAAGGGCCTATCTCTATACCGGAAGAATTCAAAGTTCCTGTAATCACGGCTGCATAGGTTAAAACCACACTCTCCAAAGCCAAGAATACAGCATCCATGGGACCTGACAACATCCCAGGCTGCATTCTACACAAACTATAGAATGAACTGCCACCCCACCTAAGTACCATGTTCAGTCATAGCCTCACCTCAGGCTTTGTGCCCAATGAATGGCATACAGTGATGATTATCCCACTCCACAAAGGGGGAGCCACCACAGACCCCGGAAACTACTACCCCATTAGCCTGGCGAGCCTGGTCTGCAAGACTATGAAATGCATCATCATGCAACTTATAAACAATGACATTGGTAATCTCCAAACTCTGGACCCCACCCAGTTCGGGTTTGTAAAAGACAGACCATATCTCCTAAACCTGATAGACTTCTTTGAAGCAGTCACCAAAGCCATAGATGAGGGTAAGGTGGTTCACACAGCCTATCTAGATCTCACCAAGTCTTTCAACACCATCCCCACTCTGGAATTATAGATAAACTCACTAAACTACGTATAAATCCCTATGTCACAAGATGGGTTGCCAACTGGCTCACTGACAGAACCCACACTGTGAAAGTAGCATAATCCAAATCCGACTTCAGACCAGTGACAAGTGGAGTATCGCAGGGTTCAGTCCTAGGTCCCCTCCTGTTTGGTATCTACTTCTCAGAAGTGCAGGCTAACACAGAAGGCCTTTGGCTAACGGATTTCACAGATGACTGAAAACTAAGAGCCATAATCAAAACTCCTAATGATGTGGACATCCTACAGAAAGGCCTCACTTAGACAGATGCCTGGTGTCAAAGCCATGGCCTCAAGCTCAATGCCAAAAAGTGATTGTCATCCCTTTTGGTAAAAACCCTGTACCCATGAACTACCACTTAGGCAGTAGTCTACTTAACACCGAAAGTGTGATAAGAGACCTTGGGACACAGGTGGACAGTAGTCTCTCCTTTGATAATCACATTGCCACAGTAGTCAGGAAATCCTTCTTCGTAGAACACCTCATCACAAAAGGTTTCTTATCCAGGAAAAAAAGAAGTCATTGTTCCCCTCTACTCGTCACTCATTAGACCAATTGTAGAGTACAACACCCCTTTTGGTATGTACCTCACAAGACATCTACAACAACTAGAAAGGCCGCAGAAATTCCTCACAAAGAGGATTACCAGCCTCAAACAGATGCCCTATGCAGACCATCTCAAAAAACTTCAGCTTTACTCAGTCGCATATCGCCTACTCAGAGGCGATCTCTGCCTAACATACAAAGCTATGTCAGACCCAGAGCTGTTGGACATGTTCCACTTAAAGAAATCCCAATCCCTCTGACCTACACACTCTAGGGACCTAAACCTTGTCACCACAATAAACATAACATGTTGGAGGGATAGGTTCCTGTCCCGGAGACTTCCCATACTCTGGAACAAACTACCTATCTCAAACAAAGCTCCTCATTAGCACTCTTCAAGAAAAATGTTGATGATTGGATGGGAGATAGGAAATTCACCCTGTGGACCACTTCTGTGGCTCTGCTCAACAGGGGCACAGGAAAATAATTTTTTGGGTGACGAAAGCCAGGGTACCTTTTTGGCTAGGCTTATATAAGCCCAAGGGCCAATAGTCTAGTACCTAACTATGAACCTATTATGCAGTTATAGCACATGCCAAGGAGCTTATAGGGCTAGTCCTTTCCCAAAGGTTTATTTCAAAATGAATGACATCAACAGCCTTGCTAATGTAGTGTAATGGGAGGTGTAGTGACTGTGAATGGCCTCAAAAGCATTGATCACTACACACACACACACACACACACACACACACACACACACACACACACACACACACACACACACACACACACACAGAGAGTTCCACAGTTGCCATGTCTGGGATTAGAACTCCTACCTAACTAGTACATCACACTATAGCATTACTCAGTTATTGCATGCGGCACAGAGCTTACAGGGCTGACTTTTTCCAAGGAGGTATTTCAAAGAGGCTGACAGCAGGCTTGCTAAAATAGGCAATGGAATGTGTAGTGACTGTGAATGGCCTCAAAAGCATTGATCTCTACACACACAGAGTTTCACAGTTGGCATGTTTGGGATTAGAACTCCTACCTAACGCGTACATCGGGGGTTGGCATAATGGTTAAGGTGTTTACCTTACAGACACAAGGTGCAGGGTTTGATTCTCACTTGGGGTAATTGGCTAGGCTTAAAAATGGCCCACAAGGGCAGTTAGCCTAGTACAAAACTATGAACTATGAACTATAGCATTATGCAGTTATTGCACATGCCACATAGCTTCAAGGTGACTGACAGCAGGCTAGCTAAACTAGGGCAATGGGGAGTGCAGTGTGTGAATGGGCCATAAACCATTCCTCTGGAAACACACACACAGTCAACACTCAGTCACACACAACTTTACATTTGACAGGACTGTGTATATGACTGCTAAATGCATAATGACATGTACTGTCATGTTACACAGTTATCACAAGCACCACAGACACTATAGTGCTGAGGGCTACCAGAAGCAAATGTCTACAGTGATAGATATTGGCACATCATGTGATATTGGCCAATTGGATGTGTGGTGGGTGGGACAGGCCTCATGATGGGAAGCTCTTTGTCAATGTCTGTCTCTCTCTTCCCCACATCTATATTTATGTATGTTTGACCTATTATAGTGTGTTGTCCTTGGATATATGTGTGTATTCCTATCCAATGTGTGTGCAAAGCATGACTGGTGTGCAATGTGGAGTGTGTGCACAGACATCTGCGACTGAAAGATATGTATAGTCCACTGTCGTTGCTAGATATGGGGTTCATTTCTGTGTGGGAGCATGCCCAGTATGACCCTTCTGTATTTTGATTTCAGACATGGACTTCATTTCTCTAAGTGTGGGAGCATACACAATATGACCTTCTGTATTCAATGTGTGAATCCATTCCAGGTAGGTTGCATTCCAGTGCAGGCATTTGTGTTCTACACCTACAGCTAGCAACCTGTTTCTGCAGTGTATCTGTAGATTGGTTGACAATATGGGGTCACAATGGGCAAAGGATAGTGGGATACTGTAACTAATTATGTCTGTGCTGCTTGTGCTACATGGTTTTGGTGTTAGCAGAGATATTCAGACATATGTACTGTTTTACACTGAGATGTATTATGTCAACGACTACTGACAGATATACATATTTGCTCACAGTAATTTCCTGGGGGATACAACATGAATGAAGCTGTGTCCAGTATTGTGGCCTGCAGGATACATATTCTTGCACAATCATGCCATTCTGGAGGGGGAGCTGCAGACACTTGCTGATGGGTCTGTGTAAATGGTCCAGCACCTTGGTACTGTGGTGGCTGAGGATCCCATGCTTGTACATCTATCGACGTGACAGAATGGCCATATCCTGCTGTGGCCATACCTCTCAGCTGTACAGATTCACACAGGTTACCCAGAGGCAGGGCTCATATATCTGGTCATTACCCCTTCACATTGTGGTTTACAAGCAGGTTTGTAGCCACCCATTCCTGTGTTTGCAGGCAGGAATAGTATGGGCACACATCAGAGTTCCAGACTTCACACACTCCATGGTGTCTATGCTTCTACACCCTGTTATTCTATCCTCTTCCTAACATTATGCAAGCAATGTCTGATAAGTATCCCTAAAGTTATCACTTCATCCCAGCAGTATTTAGGGGTTGGTCCACAGTTCATGCAGTAGAACATGGTGGACATGGTACTGGGATTTATCGACATGCCTTGCATTTGTGTTCTGTGGACTGTGTTATGTCGTTATTTGGGACTCCATGAGATAACATACATTGGCAGTATGGGTGAGACACAGGCCTTTGACAGAGGACTGTAGGACATTCGGTAGTGATGCAGGCCATCTGTAGCAGGCCTGTACATTCTGTCCCTACTACAGTCTCAGGCTGCAAGCCACTGTGTTCTCCTGGGGTAACAGGATAGGTGTGCAAGGTGTTAATGGCAATAGTTTCTGTCCTTATTAATCCATTGGTGTGGATGCTGGCAGGGTGCTGCCTACAGCTAGGGACACACCTGCATGGGACACCTCTTCAGCATGCTGCATTCTGTTGGTATTCCCATACAGAAATGAGGATCATATTGTACTCATTCCCAACAGCAGGGATACGACCTGTGAGGAACCTGTGACTGATGGTGGGGTGAGCTGAGTGCATGTGTGCTATGGATGCTAATTGCAGCTAACTCACAGATATACGTGGGGCATTCCCCTTATGCTGGCTTGTGCGGGGAAATCAGCAGTTTCTCAGTACTTTATAACTGTGCCTTTTGTGATCTGCCAGTGTTTGGCCAGACTACATTAGTATTCCATACTACACAGACAACTAATGTGCTGCTAACCTGTATGTACAATTCCAAAGGTGTGTGCAGTTGACAGTAACATTTTATACACTTTCTGTCTATGATACTTCCACCTGTGTACTGTGTGTATGTCTGGGCCCACATTCATGCTATGTCCATCTTTCAGATGGTGACAGATATTACATCGGAACAATTAGTATGGAGTACTCCTGGATTGGGTCTTGCTGGGATGCATTGTGTTTGGCACTGCAGTTGTTAGAACTTGGCCCTGTCATCAACAGTATTGGCCATTGGCCACCAGGGCACAACCCTCCATGCCTACATGCTGACCACTTTCACACAATATGCAACACACAACAACCTAACACACAGAGCCCTGCATATTGTACATGTGCAACAATCTATCCTGCTAATTTAGCCAGCTCAGGTAATCTGTTCTCCGCTGTTATTATACCCACATGTACATGTTACTACATTTCTACGTAGGATTGTGGAGGGGGGGGGGCACACCTGACAACTGTAAACATTTGCTATGACCGTACTGGTATTTCAGGTACTCTGTTGGCTTCAATTTCATTCTGTATTCTGACCTATCATGCAGACTATAGGCATATCATTGTAGTACAGATCTTAGATTTTATTGACCTACATTTCAGTTTCAGACTTCTTACCCTTCAGAACTAACATCCCAATGTCTGACCTGTTGTAGTCTGTCTGTGTAGGTCTGGAGGGGGGCTGTTCTCCATTGCCATCAATCAGAGGCCTTAGCACAGCCTTTCTTTGTGGTCATCTACACCTGTCCTGCTGGCTGAGACTGTTGTTGGGTATGTGAGCCTCACTGACATGCATGTGTTTGCCCTATGGACACACATTTGGCCAACCACATGTCCTGCAGTGGGATTTGTCACCTTGTCTAGTACTGCCTACTATGTTGACATCAGTATTTGTTATGGATTTCATGCTGCCCATATAGGTGTCTAGTATCTGCTGCCATCCCATTCAGCCACCCAGTTCCCTTGCATGCTCACATGCGTACCATAGATTAAAGTAGCAGAACATACTACTCCATTCAGCAATTGATAGTGAGAGTGACTTACATTGTGGCTGTGCCAGTACAGAGGATGGTGCTGGAGGGCTGACTATGTCGGATGCACATAGTACACTCCCTATACATAGATAAGCACAGGTAGTGTCATGTTTGGCATCCCTTTTAATGTATGTGCGAGTCAGAGAAAGTTGTCATTCCCTGGGTTCCTACAGTGTCAGTGTATGTGCTATGTGTTGCCTCTTTGCCAAAGCCTGGGCATACTGGGCATGTCTCCTTCTGTCTACAATGGCAGGCTCAAGTTGTTCCTCCTCCAAGTCACTCTGTGCCTGTGCTGGCCTTGACAATGGTGGGGGGCTGTGTGGCCCTGTCCCATGCTGTTCCTGCTGCAGTTGTTTCCAGAGGATCATATTGTGTAGCATGGCACATACAATAACAATTTGGGTACATGTAGCTGGAGAGTACTGCAAGGTTCCACCGGATATGTCCAGGCACCGGAACTGTGATTTGAGCATCCCAAACACACGTTTTATTATGATTCTGGTTTGTGTGTGTGCCTCATTATGGAGTTCTTGTTCAGGTGTGTGTGCATTTCTGATGGGTGTCATCAGCCACGGCTCCAGTGCGTAACCAGCATCCCCCACTAGGTGGCCATATGGGATGTCCCCACTGGCAAATCTCTGGTACAGCTGTGTCATATGCCAGATGTGGGAATTCCTGATGGCTTCCAGGGATGCCAGCACACACATTCATGATAATGCCCTGGAAATCGCACACGACCTGGCAATTGATGGAGGGGAAGCCCTTGCGGTTTATGTAGACCCTACTTTGCTCACCAGGTATTGCTTTGATGTGTATGTGTGTGCAGTCTATTGTACCCATTACCTCAGGGTATTCTGCTATTTGGTGGAAGAGACACATATTGCTGGTCAACGCCCCATGGGTGTTGTGGAAATATATGTGCTCACCGTCATGTGCTGACATGGCATCCAGGAACTGTTGGAGTACCCTGGATGCTGATGTCTGTGAGATCCCCATGATATCCCCAGTTAGCCTTTGGAAGGTACCTGTGGCTAGCATTCTTAAACCTACACATACCTCAGTATCCACTGAGATGGGTTCCCCTCTGTTGGTTCTGTGTGTGAGGCATGGCCAGCACAGCTCAACAA
Organism: Protopterus annectens; assembly: GCF_019279795.1. NCBI lineage: Eukaryota > Metazoa > Chordata > Ceratodontiformes > Protopteridae > Protopterus > Protopterus annectens. Next base: position 338,320,233 of record NC_056726.1, on the reverse strand, counting down.
TTTGCTCTGGGAGGTCCCTGTCCACCCTATAGCGCTCCATTATCTCCAGCTCATGTAGCCCTTGGTAGCTTACCCTGGGTCTGTACACTCTTCTCTTTCTCCTCACTGTTGGCTGGTCATCAGCATTCTCATCCTCACCACCCTCAGCTTCTTCTACATATTGATTTATAAGAGCGAAAGCAGCCCCTATCATTTTGTTGCTTTTGTTAGGTAAAATTTCCCCATTGTGTTCACCAGTGGTGTAGAGTTTGTGGGAAAAACCAGAGGAAAAGGTGTTTGCATAGTTTATAGTAGTGTGCTGGGCTGCTGCCTGTGTAATTGGCTGATTCTGATACATTTCACATGCCAGCTATGCTAATTCTCTTTGATTAACTTCCTACTGCTGTTTTCCCATCGCATTGCCTTCCTGTTTTAGCCCGGAGGTGCGCCGCACAAACCCAGTGCTCAGATGTGAACGGAGCTGTTATTTGCTGTTTTTTTTTCTGTTTAAAACCTGGTGCACACCTGTTTAGGCAATGTAAATACTGCTAGGCATCTTCAGACACACCCCCTTCCTTAGCTGTGCTTAGCTAAGGGCAAACACAGAGCTCCAATAAGCTTACAGCATGCATGACACACCTCCTTATGAAGTCATCTAGCTCTTAGGCTTACATCATGGTATTACTGCAGCTACACGGTTGGGTGCAAGCAAGCACTGAGGGGAAATCTGTGATTCAGTATCATTGCCCTCATTTCCATAGGATTGACTGCTAATGCATGGTTACAAAACCGACACTAACTAACTAATCTCACTGGATATTGCCCAGAAAACCACAGTGAAAACTTCTAAAAATTTCACATGCCTAAATCCTTCAAACCCCCGGCCCTGTGAAAATCACGCCCAGACCACAGAATCCTTTATAAACGATTCTATGAACACCTTCAGGAATGCATGGATCATGCAATCCCAAATAAAACCAAGACCCAATCCTCCAAAGGCAGACATCCTGTCTGGTGGACCCCAGCCATAAACAAACTATACAATAGAAGGAGGAAGCTACTACATGATTGAGCAAAATCCCAAAAGGGAAGGCATCTCTGATCAGTATTAGCAAAAACTACGGGCACTCATAAAATCATCTAGAGAAAAATTGCACAGGACACTAAGGATAATCACAAGGCTTTCTTTAGTTATGTTAGGAACCTGGGTGGGAATTCCCAGATATGCTCAGAATTAGTCCAAAATGACAAAAAATACACCGAGCCCACAGACATTGCCAACATCCTAGCTGACAGGTTCAGTGCAAACACCCCCTCCCCACCAAAGGGCAAATATCTATCCCAACAGAGTGCTGCCCCCCTGACATCTCAGATGCTCAGGTAAGAGCCACCCTCTCCAAAGCAAAAAACACAGCATCAATGGGACCAGATGGTGTCCTGGCATGAACTCCAAGAAGAGCTAAACCCAAACATAAAACTACTGTTCAATCTTAGCCTTACTACAGGATATGTACCCAAAGAGTGGCATACAGCAACAGTGGTCCCTCTCCACAAAGGTGGTGCCTCAACGGATCCTGGAAACTATCGCCCCATAAGCCTGACTAGCTTGGTCTGCAAAGCTATGGAAAGGATCATCATGGACCTCATAAATAAAGATATTGGGGACCTACAGACACTGGATCCTACCCAGTTTGGCTTTGTTAAGGGCAGATCCTGCCTCTTAAACCTGGTCAATTTCTTTGAAACAGTCACCAAGGCCATTGACGAGGGAAGGTGGTCTACACAGCCTACCTGGACCGATACAATACCCCACTGGCATTATAGATAAGCTCACCAGCTTAAATATAAACCCCTATGTCACTAGATGGGTTGCAAACTGGCTCAAGGACAGAACCCACATGGTTAGAATTGCTGGAGCCATGTCAGACTCCAAACCAGTTACAAGTGGAATCCCACAAGGCTCAGTCCTGGGACCTCTCTTGTTCGGTATATATTTTCGGTACAGGCCAACACGGAAGGACTGTGGCTGACCAAGTTCGCAGATGACTGCAAACTGATAATTAACTCTCACAAGCATCCTCCAAAAGGGCCTCATAGAAACAGACAACTGGTGCCAGAGCCATGGCCTCAAGCTAAGCCAAAAGTGTATAGTCATCCCTTTGGCAAAAACAAAGTCACAAATTACCACATAGGTGGTAATCCATTAAGTACAGAAGAAGTCATTAGGGACCTGGGGACCCAAGTTGATAGCAATCTGTCATTTGACAACCACGTGGCCAAAGTGGTTAGAAAAACATTTTATATAGCCCACCTAATCATGAAGGGATTCACATCTAGATCAGGGGTCATCGTGTCTCTTTACTCATCCCTCATCAGGCCCATAATTGAGTACAATGCCTTTTGGGATGTACCTTACCAGACACCTGCAGCAACTGGAAAGACCCCAAAAGTACCTCACCAAGAGGATCAAAGGGCTCAAACAGATGCCATATGCTGCCTGGTTAAAGAAACTCCAGCTCTACTCAGTGGCATACCTCCTGCTCAGAGGTGATCTGTGCCTGACGTATAAAGCCATGTCCAACCCGGAATTAATGGACATGCTGCACCTCAGAAAATCCAAATCCCATCAGAGACTTGAACCTCAGCATTGAAATAAATAGGACATGCTGGAGGGACAGATTCATAACCCCGAGGCTCCCTTCACTCTGGAATAAAATTCCAGTCCAGGTTAGGCAGAGTCCCACATTGACTCTCTTCAAGAAGAATCTTGATGAGTGGATGGGAGATCGTATCACTTCCGTGTCACTGTTAGACAGAGGCACAGTATACTAACCTCAAAAAAGGCATAGCAAAATTAATTTAAAATGGGTGGCGAAAGCCAAACACACTCTGGCTAGGCTTATAAATGCCCTAGGGCAGATAGCCTAGTTTGAACCTATGAACCTATGAACCTATGACACTTAGCCTTCCCCCTTAGCAACCACTATTCCATGGTCTTGTTATGTTATGCATGCCATTGACTATTATGGCAAAATTATGATTTTGGTTTAAAAGCTTATTTCCAGCTTTTTTTTATTATTTTCAGGCCAATCTCGTTTGGTCACCGTGGCTCTGCACTTAAATGGCTGAAATCGGCCAACAAATAAAAGGTTAATTTTTATAATTTTGAAATTAATTTTCATGCCCATGGCCATATATTTGGCCTTTGGCATGCCTAACCCTTCTAATGCATGGGTTTGTATGAGCTGCCATGTCTCCGTTTTGTAGTTTGCAGAAATGTATTCAGCTACTGGCTGAATACATTTCTGCAGTCTACACTATTCCTGCACGAATGTCTGCCTGCTTCCTGGATTGTTAATTCACCGCATTTGCATGTTTTTCACCAGCAAATGAGGTAATTAGCATACAGGGGCTGTGTCCATGCAGAAATAGTGCAGGAGCTCTCATGCACGTCCCAGGAGCTTATTCCTGGATTGTACAGCAGCCATATTGCCTGCAGCAGCTCTTGCACTATTCCTGCACACCATGCAGAGCTTGCTGAATCATGGGGAATGTGTTTTACTGGTTAAGATATTTACAAATGATGGTAATAAAGACAATTAGTTGTGTCAGTTCTTGATTAGTGCAGCCTAGTTTTAGGTTAATTAAAGTAACAGTTGCATGTTATTTGTAGTTTCATTTGTTTATAGTACTCATCTTGCTATTGTGTTCTCATCTGTCTGTATTTTTTGATGTGATCAATAAAGCATTATCATTTAAAAAAATAAATACAATGCCATATTCAGGAATAACTCCCAATGATGGAACCCTATCATAAATGAACTAAACAACAGGAGGAAGAAATGCATGATCCATAAAAGCAAACTGAATACTCCATCATCTAGAAATGAACTCAGAAAGATGAAGAAAGAATGCAGAAACAAAATGAAATCCTCCAAAAGTATGAATTAAGAATTGCCACCTCTGCTAAGGACAACCTTAAATCCTTCTTCAGCTATGTTAGAGACTTTGAGGTAATGACCAGCAATGCTCAGAGCTAATGCACAGCAACAACACTTATTCATTTAAAAAGTAAAAACAGAACAAAACTCTGACAAGGCAGAGACTTAGAGTAAAATCAAACTGTTTAATGGTAAATGCTTTCACGGTTCTAATACCGCTTCATCAGACAACTCTACAAGAAAAATCATCACTGCTTATAGGGACATCCAACCAATAAAAAACAACCATCAATTAAAAAAAAAACAAAATTTAAAGTAACAGACACAAACTAATGCTTCAATGGTCTCGGATGCAAAAATGGTTTGAGGGAGACCATATCATTAATGCCTGGGTCGGTGTCAGCTTTAAGAAATAAAATCCATTTTTGCTCACTAGCTTCAGTTCTATTAATGATGTCACCCCCTCTGAAGTCTTCTAAAATCAACTCCAAAACAAAAAATTTAAACAGATGCTGTTCTTCACAGGACTCAACATGCTTTGCTAAAGCACTAGTACTTTTCTTATGTTTAATATCCCTTAGATGTTTAAGTATGCGTTCCCTCAAGGAATGATTAGTCTTCCCCACATAGTATATACTACATAAGGTACAAAAACTGTAATAAACTATATTCCTAGTGCTGCAATTAGCATAGAAAGGAAAGTCCATAGAGTAACGATGTAATGTATGTAAAAAATGAGACCCACTAAAAATGAATTTACAGGCATGACAGTGCCTGCAAGGAAACATACCTAATCTGTGATTCCACAGACAGTGGTTGATCCTTCTTATAACAGAGTTGTCTCTTAATCGACATATTATTTTTAAAAGAGAAAGATGGTTTGTTTGTTATTATATCCCTCAACTTGTCTGCATAGAGAATATTCCAGTTCCTTTTAATAATGTCACAAAAGACATTCACATCACTGGAAAAAGTTAATGGGAAGCTAACATCGCGTCTATTAACTGCTATCTGGGGTGTACATACTGTGTTGGATGCTTCAGAAGAAAACAGTCTACCTCTCCTGTCTCTCTCCTTTAAGACTGACTCAATACACTTATCAATCTCTTTTTCATGGTAGCCCCTATTCAAAAAATCTTTCTTCAATGTATTAAATGCTTCTGTCAAACCATCATCATCACTATGTAATCTCATCATCCTCAGGAATTGTCCAGTAAGACATTCCTGGGGATGTGGCGAGGATGCGTACTATCCTTGTGCAATAATGTATTCTTCCTCACTTCCTTCCTAAACAGACCTGTCTTAAAGACACCCAGCTCACATCTTTGTACTCGAACATCCAAGAAATTGATCTGTCTCTTAGAGTATTCATACAAAAATTTAAGTAAAGTTGTGGTCGTATGCAAAAAAAATTGATGAAGGAAATTAAACTACCCTCATCTCCTCCCCATAGCAAGAAAAACATCATCAACAAAATGCCCATACCAAATAATGGATGGATTATTGATCAGTTCTAAATCCATTTCCCATTTAGCCAGTGCAAGGTTGGCGTAGCTATTGGCACAAGCAGTCCCCATAGCCACACCAACCTTCTGTAAATAATATTCCCCACCAAACATAAAAACATTATTCTCTAATATAATTTCTATCCGTTCACAGATGAGGAAAACCTTATCATTGGAATAATGTTTCCCCTTAAGCAACAGTTCTCTAATATTTTCTATCCCCCAAAAATTAGGGATAACTGTGAACAAAGACCCTATATCTAGGGTAACTAAAAGTACTTCCTTTGTGGGATCTAAGTCAACTGTCCCCTTATAGAGATCTTCTAAAAAGTTCTTTGTGTCTCTCAAAATAGTCAATTGTTTGTCCACAACTGGGTGTAGCATCTTCTCCGCGAAGATAGAGAGGGGTTTGGTTACCCAACCCCTCCCTGAGACTATGGGGTGCATAGGTGGATCAGTCAGGCTCTTATGGACCTTTGGCAAACCATAAATCATTGGAATAGTGGGGCTCTCAACACTAAAGTGTCTAAAGGGATCCTCGGTTATTGTTCTAATAACTAAGTAGATCAAATACAAGGAACAGCACTTTCTCTATCAATGCTTTAACAGTGGTGCTACTAATGACAGTAAAAGTAATTTGGTCACCTAGCAATTTCAACATGCTCTCAAAATACATATCTTTATCTAGCAAAACAACCCTACCCCCTTTATCAACAGTTCTCATACTCTGCAGCTCAAGAAGTGCTTCATGTTCATTCCTACTTAATTAAAATAACTGCACTTTCGATCATTATTAAAACAATCCCTAATATCTTCTTCACATACATTGCAAAAAGCCTCAACTGCTGGTTAAATTTTAGGTATATAAGTACTTGATTTTTTTAATTGAAAAGAGATAGGGCATGCATCTACATTCATAAAATCTACAGATAAAGTCAGGTCTCTAGCCAACATTTTCAGATTTAACAACACATCTACCAAGTCCAATTTCTTTGAAGGCACAAAAGAAAAAAAAATTATTAAAAGGAACTGGAATATTCTTTATGCAGACAACAAGGGATATAATAATGAACAAACCATCTTTCTCTTTTAAAAATAATATGTTGATTTAGAGAAAACTTTGTTATAAGAAGGATCAACCACTGCCTGTAAATTCCTTTTTAGTGGGTCTCATTTTTTACATCCATTACATCGTTGCTCTATGGACTTTCCTTTCTTTGCTGATTGCAGCACTAGGAATATAGTTTATTACAGTTTTTGTACCTTATGTAGTGTGTACTATGTGGGGAACACTAATCGTTCCTTGAGGGAACGCATACTTGAACATCAAAGGGATATTAAACATAAGCATGTTGAGTCCTATGGAAAACAGCATCAGTTTACATTTTTCATATTGGAGTTGATTTTAGAAGACTTAAGAGGGGGTGACATCATTAATAGAACTGAAGCTAGTGAGCAAAAATGGATTTTATTTTTTAAAGCTGACACCGACCCAGGCATTAATGATATGGTCTCCGTCAAACCATTTTTGTGTCAGAGACCATTGAAGCATTAGTTTGTGTTTGTTACTTTAAGTTTTGATTTGTTAATTGATGGTTGTTTTTTTTTGGTTGGATGTCCCTATAAGTAGTGATGATTTTTATTTAGAGTTGTCTGATGAAGCAGTATTAGAACCGTGAAAGCGCTTACCATTAAACAGTCTGATTTTCCTCTAAGTCTCTGCCTTGTTAGAGTTTTGTCCTGTTTTTACTTTTTATTTTATTGTTTCTGAATGGAACTCTATTTTCCTTTTTTTTATTTTATTATTTGTTGTAACACTTACTCATTTCTTTTTTTTTTTCACCTTTTTTAATTATCACTTATGACATAGGCACATTTGCTTTTATATAAAAGTAATCAAACTGTATTAACAAGTTAAAACTAACAAACATTATGCTTCACATATATTGCTATATATCATATAAACTAAGCAGCATTACATACATTATTTAATTCCTTCCCCCCTTTTTTAAACAAGAAACATCTTTATTAAACCATCACTTATGACATAAGCAGTCATACATTTATGTAATTGAAAACAAAAAACACTGACACAATCCTAGTGGCAAGTATTTTACATCACAAACTATACTGACACACTCCAACTTACAAAACATTATACATCAACTTATAATGTATACAATTTTTGTCAAACATTACATAACTCATTTAAGTCATGCCTTCTTTTAAACCTCATTCATTCCCTGTATGTATCGTTCCCACAATTCCCATTTTCCCAGTATTGAGTAGATAGTCAACATACTGGTGGACAAATTCAGGTCTAACTATTTCCCTATCATCACCTAACTTTCCTTATCATATTAGCACACCCATAAAACCCTCTCTGATCACCTCTGACAAATACTAAATGTTTTCTGCAAGACCAAAAACACCAGCTCCATGGGTCATGATAATGTGTCAGGCTGCCTTTTTGTCAGCACCAAATACTGTCTGACTGACTTGCTACTAATCCTGTTCAACCTTAACCTAGATTCTTGCCAGAGGAGTGGAGAACTGTGGTAGTCATACCACTCCACAAGTTAGAGATCCACTACTGAACCAGGAACCTACTGACTTAGAGCACATCATTACTGGATTTACTAACAAGGACATTGGCAGCCTTCAAGCACTAAACTCAAGCCAGTATGGGTTTGTTAAAAGCAGATCCTGCCTCCTGAACCTGGTGGGCTTCTTTGAGCACATCACAGATGCATTAGACCCAGGCAAATCAGTTCATACTGCCTACCTGGACTTGGCTAAGGCCTTCACTATTATCCTTCATTCTGGTATTATTGATAAGCTAATCAAACTAAATGTAAACACTTTATGTTACCACCAGATAGCAAACTGGCTTACCAACAGAGCCCAGTCTATCAGTGCTGTTGGTACACTCACAACAGCAGTCACCAGTAATGTGTCCTAGGGATTAGTTCTAGGACCACTTATCGTTGGTATTTCAAGATTCTGAAGGAGGGACTAATATGCACCAATAAATAATGGCTGGACCACTGGCCTAAAACTAAATGCAAAGGAATGCGTCATTGTGTTCCTCTTGAAAGTTGACTTAGTCTTTTTTGGGGGGGGGTCATTGGTACTTTTATTGATAGTGAACTGCCCTTTGATCTCTTAGTATCCACTGTTGTTAGGAAATCATTTTATCTAGCCAGAATAATCACCATGGGTATTTCTTAAAGATCAGAGGAAATTATCCCTCAGTGTCCTCCCTCATCACGCCCATGATATAGTATAATGACCTCTTTGATATCTACTTATCTAAGCATAAGACCCATCTTGGGAGACTTCAGCATTTACTCACTCTGATAATCAAAAATATATCTTCCTTGAGCTACCCAGACCTCCTTAAATTGCTCTCTTTTTAATATTTCTTAAAGACTCTTGAGAGGAAACCTCTGTCTAACCTACTGAGCCTCAAAGAATCCAGTCCTATGTGACCTCTTGCACATCTGCAAAAACATTAATACCCTAAACACCCATTCTTGAGATGTTATCTTCCACCAAAACATATAGGACCTGCTTGCAAGATACATATATCCTAGAAAATCACTATTTTTTGTAAATTAGGCTTCCTTTGGATATAAAGCAATGTAGCTCCCTGACCCTCTTTAAGCATAACCTGGATGAATGGATGAGTGATTATAAATACAGTCTTGATCTGTCCCATCAAGCTCTCATGAAAAGAGGTCAAAATCAATTACAATTTAGTCATATCAATAGGTACCTATAATTTGGAATATTGTGGCTATGCAAGTAATGGTCATTTGGATCACCAGCCTAGTATTAACCCCTGAGCCTGTGCAATTCTTTGCATATGATGCACACCATGATATTTCTCCAGTAACATGGCATGCAGTGATTTGTATATGATGCACACCATGCTATTTCTCCAGTAGCATGGCATGCAGTGATTTGCATATGATGCACACCATGCTATTTCTCCAATAGCATGGCATGCAGTGATGTGCATATGATACACACGATGCTATTTCTCCAGTAGCATGGCATGCAGTGATTTGCATATGATGCACACCATGCTATTTCTTCATTAGCATGGCATGCAGTGATTTCCATATGATACACACCATGATATTTCTCCACTAGCATGTCATGCAGTGATTTGCATATGATGCACACAATGCTATTTCTCCAGTAGCATGGCATGCAGTGAATTGTATATGACAAACACCATGATATTTCTCCAGTAGCATGGCATGCAGTGATTTCCATATGATGCACACCATGATATTTCTCCAGTAGCATGGCATGCAGTGATTTGCATATGATGCACACCATGCTATTTCTCCAGTAGCATGGCATGCGGTGATTTGTATATGATGAACACCATGATATTTCTTCACTAGCATGGCATGCATTGATTTGCATATGATGCACACCATGTTATTTCTCCTGTAGCATGGCATGCAGTGATTTGCATATGAAGCACACCATGCTATTTTTCCAGTAGCATGGCATGCAGTGATCTGCATATGATGCACACCATGATATTTATCCAGTAACATGGCATGCAGTGATTTGCATATGATGAACACCAAGATATTTCTTCAGTAGCATGGCATGCAGTGATTTGCATATGATGAACATATTTCTCCAGTAGCATGGCTTGCAGTGATTTGCATATGATGCACACCATGCTATTTCTCCAGTAGCATGGCATGCAGTGATTTGTATATGATGAACACCATGATATTTCTTCAGTAGCATGGCATGCAGTGATTTGCATATGATACCCACCATGATATTTCTCCAGTAGCATGGAATGCAGTGATTTGCATCACACCATGATATTTCTCCAGTAGCATATCATGTACTGATTTGCATGTCATGCACACCATGCTATTTCTCCTGTAACATGGAATGTAAGTGATTTGTATATGATTAACACCATGATATTTTTCCAGTAGCATGGCATGCAGTGATTTGCATATGATGCACACCATGATATTTCTCCAGTAGCATGGCATGCAGTGATTTGCATATGATGCACACCATGATATGTCTCCAGTAGCATGGCATGCAGTGATTTGCATATGATGCATACCACAGCATTTTTCCAGTAGACTGGCTGTACTACATGTCACTGACTCACCCTGTCCCTCTGTGTAGCTGTTACTAAGCTACTTTGCATTTTGCTGTGTGCTATGTGCTGACTATTTCTGAGTACACCTTTTAATTTCTACAAATCTTTTGGGTTTCTAATACCATGATGAAAACTGACCCCATTCCTAAGTCAAAGTTCATAGGTTCATAGATTCATAGGTAGCTACTAGGCTATCAGCCCTAGGGTCTATGTAAGCCTAGCCAACAAGGTTCCCTGGCTTTCACCACCCCTGGATGCTATTTACCTGTGCCTCTGTCTAGCAGGGCCACCGATGTGATGCCTGGGGTGAATTTCCTATTGTCCATCCACTCATCAAGATTTTTCTTGAAGAGTGCTAGTGACGAACTCTGCTTGACATAGATAGGTAGTTTGTTCCAAAGTATGGGAAGTCTCTGGGACAGGAATTTATCCCTCCAGCAAGTTCTGTTAAATGTGGTGATGAGGTTTAGGTCCCTAGAGTGTGTGGCTCTGAGGGACTGGGATTTCTTTAGGTGTGGCATGTCCAGCAGCTCAGAGATTAACATAGCTTTGCATGTTAGGCAGAGATCACCTCTGCGTAGGCGATATGCTACTGAGTAAAGCTGGAGTTGTTTGAGGCAGTCAGCATAGGGTAACTGTTTGAGTTCCATAATCCTCTTTGTGAGGTATTTTTGTGGCCTTTCTAGCTGCTGCAGATGCCTTGTAAGGTACATTCCAAATGGGTAATTGTACTCTATAATGGGTCTGATGAGAGCCGAGTAGAGGGGGACAATGACTTCTTTTTTCTTGAATGAGAACCCTTCCATGAATTAAGTTTAAAGTTCATAAAATTAGTATTGTTTCAATCATTGATGTCAGCTGGAAGTGCTCCTCACAACACCCGTAACGTGCCTAGTAATGACTCCTTCTACAATTTGTACTCAGTTACATGTATTGGTAACATATCTAAATATGAAAAACAAAAACCAGATAGGAACTTGCCAAACTCAAACCAATAAACAAACAAAGCAATTACTATGGAAACAGGAAGAAAAAGGTGTTGCAGCCACCTCCAGAATAGATAAAAAGTAGTTTATTACAACAATGCAAGACAGTAGTCAAGCTCGCTTTCGTCTTGTAACCCAAGACTTCTTGAGAACAAGTAAAAATACACCAGTACCCTACTTAAATAATCCCTGATAAACAATTAAAGTTACTTACCAATTAAGAACCAAAATGTAAGGAAGTCCTTATAAGAGCAAAAGTTAAAAATACTTTTAAGTAAGTTCAGAACCATCTTATTAATGACATAAATAATAAAAAACACTTCCAAGTATTTCAATGTACAATTAGTGCAATATTACAAAACTATAATTCACAGTTTGTATATAAAACATATTTTTTAAAAAAATCACCTAAAGCTTTAATGCCTGGTACTTTAGTACTGGCATGATACTACATGCCTCATTTATACCAGGGGATAGGTGGAATTTAATCTGAATTGCCACAGTAACTCTTCCCTCTCAAGTCTGTTCTTCCAGTTCCCTCCCCTCAAATCACTTCCTACAATTTCTAAAATCCCAAAATGAAAAGTATTACATAATACATTCCCCTTCAAATGCCTATATAGGGCATTATTCTCATCTTCTCGACTAATAGCATAGAGGTGTTCATATATCCTCCTACGGAGAGCCCTTTCAGTTTTACCTACATAGAACTGTTGACAATTCTGACAAACTGCCACGTACACTAACTCCTTGGATCCTTAAGAGCCACTTTTCAGTGTAACTTCCCTCCTAGGGGACCCTATTTCTATATACTCAACACCCAAAATATACTGACAATAGGCACATGATCCACAATTCCTGGTCCCTCTTGGTAGGCCACTTGGATGAATAGGGTGCTCCAATAAAATTTTTAAATTATAATTAGTTTTAAATACAAACACAGGTTCTTTGCCTATAAAGTCCATAAGGTCATCTGTACTTTTAAACATGACCCAATTCCATCTCACTGTCTGTTTAATTTCCTTACTCAGCTCACCAAATGTTAAAACCAGTGCTTGACTATAATTTCTATCCCTATTCTGGCCCACAGAGTTCCTTATAGGCTCAGTTGTTATTCCTAATAGTGGTTTAAATCTTTTTCCCCATTCATTCATGACTTCCTCACATATGGGCTACAACATTTGTGTCAGGTAGCCTCTTTCTATAAAGAGGTTTATCAAGGTAGCCATTTCCCTCTTACAAATCTCTTGACTTGAACACATTCTGGCTAGCCTCACCATTTGCCCTTTTACAATATTTCTCTTTGTGTAATCCGGATGACTACTATTATATTCCAAATAGTCATTCAAGAAAGTGGACTTCCTGTATACTCTGGATGTAAAACCTTTTTTATCCCTGTCCAAAGTAATAGTTACATCCAAATAATTAATGGAATCCTTACTGAGAGTACTAGTAAATTTAAAATAATTACATACTCCATTAATATAATCGAAAAATTCCATAATTTCCCCATCTCTTTTCCACAAAATAAATATGTCATCCAGGAAGTGAAGGTAGGTCCACCATTAGTCTGGAAATTTACAATTGAATATATATTATTTTTCCCATCTGTACATTACTAAATTTGCAAAAGGGGGGCACAACTAATCCCCATGGTCTTTTAGTTGCCTTTAGTCTTTAGTCTGCTTAAAACATTCACCCTCAAATGTAAAAAAATTATTTTTTTAAAATGATATCCATGAGGACCATAACAAAATTTAAAGGTTATTACTTAAAATCACATAATTCCAAAAGGGCCTCATAGAAGAAAGTCAACCCCTCATAGTGGGAAATCGAGGTGAACAAGTCTATGACATCAATAGCAGCAAAAGTGTTGTTCCCATTATAATAGTCACTTTTGATCCTACTTATGAAATCCCATGAGTCATGTAAGATTTAATGAATGTTCTTCAAATTGTCCCTTACTACCCTTTCTACAAAGATACCCAAGGGATAAGACGTACTGTTTTCAGAACTGATAACTGATCTATAAGGGGGGGTCGGTAATATTTTTGTGAGTTTTGGGTATTCCGAACATGAGCGGGATTCTAGGATGATCAGTACGAAGGAATTCAAAACCTTCCTCATTAATGACACCTTGTAAAAGTGAGTCTTCCAAACATAGTTGTTTTTTTTTGTGAGCAATATTAATCTCATTCAAGAAAGATGTCTCATATTTATCATCATCCTGTAGCATACTGTAAATTTTATTAGTATAATCTGTCTTCTCCACAATCACCATACCTCCCCCCTTATCAGGTTTCATAAACCTCAAGTTAATATTCCCTCATAGTTCTTTTAAAAGCTGGTTCTCCTCAAAGGACAGATTATGTTGCTTACATTTAAACTTGTGGTAGGACTCGTAAATCTCCTGTGTGCAAACCTTATCAAATGTAGATATTGTAGGGTGTAAGGGTGGATTAAAACAACTTTTCCTTATAAAGTTTAACTGTGGTGGGATGCAAGAAGTACCGTTAAATAGGTATTTTAAATTTAACTTCCTTGTAAATAGCTTAAAATCCGTAATGATCTGTGAAATATCTCCCTTCCTGTTGGGCACAAATTTTATACCCTTCTTCAACAAAGAAAAATGATTCTTACTGATTTCTAACCCTGCATAGTTAAATATATTAAAACCCCTGTAACTCAGTAGTAACCCATCAAAAGAGGAGATAATTTCTTCCTCTATGCTGTCCTGGTCAGTCAGTAATACTTATTTCTCCAGTAGCATGGCATGCAGTGATTTGCATATGATGCATACCACAGCATTTTTCCAGTAGACTGGCTGCACTACATGTGTCACTGACTAACCCTGTCCTTCTATGTAGCTGTTACTAAGCTACTTTGCAATTTGCTGTGTGCTATGTGCTGACTGTTTCTGTGTACTTATTTTAATTTCTACAGATCTTTTGGGTTTCTAATACCATAATGGGAACTGACCCCATTCCTAAGTCAAAGTTCATAGGTTCATAGATTCATAGGTAGCTGCTAGGCTATCAGACCTAGGGCCTATGTAAGCCTAGTCAACAAGGTTCCCTGGCTTTCACCACCCCTGGATACTATTTACCTGTGCCTCTGTCTAGCAGGGCCACCGATGTGATGCCTGGGGTGAATTTCCTATTGCCCATCCACTCATCAAGATTTTTCTTGAAGAGTGCTGGTGACAATAATCCTCTTTGTGAGGTATTTTTGTGGCCTTTCTAGCCGATGCAGATGCTTTGTAAGGTACATTCCAAATGGGGCGCTGTACTCTATAATGGGTCTGAGGAGAGCTGAGTAGAGGGGGACAATGACTTCTTTTTTCTTGGATGAGAACACTTTCATGAAGTAAGATTAAAGTTCATGAAATTAGTATTGTTTCAATCTTTGATGTCAGCCAGAAGTGCTCTTCGCAGCACCCGTAATGTGTAATATTGGTAACATATCTAAATATGATTATACATAGATTCTTTTTTATAAGACCCACTATTCTTACTACTATAGGAACTGTCTGGGTATATTTCTTCCACATTGCTCTCATTTCTGTCTGCAAATCTTGATATTTTATGACTTTGTCTCTCCCTGTACATAAGACACTGTAATCACTGGCTGTCATGATTTCAATGATCAATGCTACTTTTGTCTTCTTTTCATGGGCCACTATATCTGTTTTTCTCGCATCTATCATTTGAGCTCTTGGTAATGGGTAAACCCATGTGATGAGACATCATAATTTTCTATTATGCTCTGCAGCTCATGTTTCCAGTGTTTTTCAGCTACTTTAATATTATAATGTTTGTATAATCTCCAGTGCAACAGTCTTGCCACATTATTATGCCTTTAAGTATACAATCCTTCTGCCATTAGTGTGTCACAACCAGCAACAAGGTGTGTGACTGTTTCCAATTCTGTTTTGCTAAACCTACATTAGTCTGTTTCTCCTACATGTTCAATGGACTTTGTAAACCAACGTGTATGTAGCCCACTGTCTTGAGCTGTCAGTATTAACCTTTCATCTTTTGGTTTGAGTTCACCTCTCCTTAACAATTCCTGCATTCAGTCCTGATCAACATGAGGTTCTTCCAGTAGTTTTCTATACTTGCAACTATATTTATGTATTTTCCACATTTCTTGCCTTCTCATGTTATATTCTTTCTTTTATTTTTTGGCACATTTAGTCACTGCCTGATTTTTATCTACTTCTGGTTTGATTTCCATTCCTGCTTGACACACTATGCTTCTGCTAGACATAGAAGGGATATCATCTTAGATTTATTGTCCTTATGTTTGAAAATTTTCACTATGTTTTGGTCTTGTGAGGTCGGCAGATATGTGTGCAGTCCCACAATTGCAAATCTATACACATAATCGATTTCAAGGAGGTCCTTTCCTCCTTCGGAATGGGGAATATATAATGTTGGTATGCACTGATTTTTATAAATCATTTGGTGAGCATGAAGCATCCTTCTTGTTTTCCTGTCTAATCTATCCAACATGTTTTTGTTCCAGTCAGTCACTCCAAAACTGTAAGTTAGAACAAGAAGAGCAAATTGGTTTATAGCTTGAATTTTGTTCCTAGATGTCAACGCTGTTTTCAGGATTAATTTAAGTCTTCTAAAATATTCCTTGCTAGTTGTATTCACATTTGTTCATGTTTTATTGTTGATCCTTCATCAATTCCCAAATATTTATATATTCCCTCTTGCTCAAGTTCTTTTATATAGCATTCTTGTCTTAAACTGATGTTTTCTTGGTGCTGCAGTTTTCTTGCTTTAAAGGTTGCTTTTGCACATTTATGAAAACCAAATGACATTCTTATATCATCTGAAAAAGTTTGACTTCTTGCAGTTGTGCTTTCAGTTCCTCATCTGATGAGCTATACGGTTTTAAATCATCAACAAAGAGAAGATGAGAGGTCTTTACACTTTGTTGTTTTCTAGGAGCCAAATTATAGCCATGGCCTAATGTGTTAAGTAGACAGCTTAATGGGCTAAGAGCAAGACAGGATAGCAACAGTGACAGGGAGTTACACTGGAATACCCCCCATTTGAATTTTTATCCCTGGAATAATAATTTATCCTTTATCATGGCTTAATTGCAAAGTGGTCTGCCACTGTTTCATGGTCACTGTAATGTAATCGATTAGTGTAGGGTGCATCCTATACATTTTTAATCACTCTTTTATCCATGAATGTGGGATACTATCAAATGCTTTTCTTGTAGTCAATCCATGCCATACTTAGATTCTTCCCCTTTTTACAGTTATCCATTATGACTTTATTTAGCAACAGATGATCCTTTTTCCATATGACGTTTTTATTACCTGTTTATTCTATTGCCATGATGGAATTTTCTTCTAAATGACTATAAACTCTGTCGGCATGAAGTTTATAAGTCATTGGAAGGCAAGTTATTGGTCTATAATTTTTAGGATAACTTGCAGGTTCACTCTACTGTAGCAGCATTGTTTTTCCTATTGTTAATCAGGTTGGTGATAGTTTGGGTGCGCATATAAATATTTCTTACTTATGGCTAAAATCTTTGTGCAAAGATGTTAATACTTTTAATCAAAAGTTAGATACTGCATCTGGGCCTTCGGTTTTCCAATTAGAGGCTTTTCTTAACTTTGTTCCAATCTCTCTGGCTGTTACTTCATTCCATTTCATATCCTGTACCTTTAAACTTCTTATTCTTTCTTTTACTTCTTCTATCTGTTTATCATCTTTGTTATGTTCCACAGGATCTTCATAGATACTTCTCCAAAATGTAACAAACTGGAGAAGCGGCACACAAAACAAACAAAGTCCAAAATCAGAAGTGTTTATTGTTAAAATAACTAGAAAATGCAGCTTCTTCAGAAAGAAACAGTAAAAGTGTGTCAACAGAATGTATCTTTTTTTTTTTTTTTGGAAGTCTTTCAAGTCCTTTTACCTTGTTTCCCAATAAGCTATAAAACTTTTTTGGGTCATCAATAAATTGCTTATTTTGTACTCTTCCTTTATATTTATCTGCATATCTTCTAAGTTGTTTTGCCTGTGCTGAGATTTTTTTGTTTGTTATTTGTGATAGTGCATGATAGATCCTGGTCTGTTCTTATACTGTGCATTAATTTTGTCACGTCAATCTTTCTTAGTATTTTTGTTGATCTGTTCCCTCATCTGTATTCTTCTAACAGTGACACTTCTTGTCTTAATTGCTTTATAGTTTTCTCTATTTGATACTTCCATGATGGTATTCGATTTCTCCCCTTCCTTTCCCTCACTACCCTGTGTTCTTGTGATAGAACTTTGTCAGTTATTAATTCAGCTGCACAGTAATATAGCCTGTATACGTCTGTTATATTGCATGGATCTCTAAGGGCAGTCCTAATTATGATGTTCATTTGTTTTATCAAATTTCGGACTTTTTGGGTTTTATTGACCTTCTGCAGTCTGTTTCTTTTATTGATCTTAATATGTCTATCTATGTCTATTAAATCAAGCAACTCTTCTCTTAGGTCATTTTCTTCTAAACTGATGGCACATTATTTTATACCTCTCCCTTTTAATTTCTCCAAATCTTTTGGGTTTCTAATACCATGATGGTAATGGACCCCACTGCTAAGTCAGTGTATGATCAAAGTTCATGAAATTAGTATTGTTTCAGTCTTTGACGTTGGTCAAAAGTGCTCTTCACAGCACCCGCAATGTGCCCAGTAATGACTTCTTCTGCAATTCTTATGGTGATACATGTATTGGTAACATATCTAGATATGCTTTTAGATTCTTTCTTTATAAAACCGGTTGGTCCTACTACTATTGAAACTGTTTGGGTATCTTTCTTGCACTTTGCTCTCATTTCTGCCTCCAGATCCTGATATTTTATGACTTTGTGTCTCTCTGTATGCAAGACACTGTAGTCACTGGATGTGGCAATTTCAATGATCAGTGCTACTTTTGTCTTCTTTTCATGGACCAGTATATCCAGTTTTCTAGCATCTATCTTTTGAACTGTTGCTAATGGGTGATCCCATGTGATGTAATGTTATACCTCTTTTTTAATTTCGCCAAACCATTTGGGTTTCTAATACCATGATGGGAATGGACCCCATTCCTAAGTCAAAGTATGATTAAAGTTCATGATATTAGTACTGTTTCAATCTTTGATGTCAGCCAGAAGTGCTCTTCACAGCACCCACAATGTGCTCAATAATGACTCCTCCTGAAATTTGTATGAAGTTACATGTATTGGTAACATATCTAACTACGACTGTAGATTCTTTTTTATAAGACCCATTGCTCCTACTAATATCGGGACTGTCTGGGTATCTTTCTTCCACATTGTTCTCATTTCTGCCTGCAAATCCTGATGTTTTATGACTTTGTATCTTTCTGTATGCAAGAGACTGTAGTCACTGGGTGTGGAGATTTCAATGTTCAATGCTACTTTTGCTGTCTTTTCATGAACCACTAGATCCAGTTTTCTAGCATCAATCTTTTGAACTGTTGGTAACGGATGACCCATGTGATGTAAAGTTCATTATTTTCTATGATGCTTTGTGTGTCATGTTTCCAGTGTTTTTCAGCCACTTCAGTACTATAATCCCCAGTGCAACAGCCGTGCCACATCATTATACCTTTCAGTATACAGTCCTGCCATTAATATGTCACAACCAGCAATGAGGTGTGCAACTGTTTCCAGTTCGGTTTCACAAAACCTACATTTGTCTGTTTCTCACACATGTTCAATGGACTTTGTAAACCAATGTGTACGCAGCTCACTATCTTGGGCCATCAATATTAACCTTTCATCTCTTGGTTTGAATTCGCCTCTCCATAACCATTCCTGTGTTCGTTCCTGATCAACATGAGGTTCTTCCAGAAGTTTTCTATACTTGTAACTATATTTATGCACTTTCCACATTTCTTGCCTTCTTATCTGGTGCTTCACCTTATATTCTTGCTTATGTTTTTGGCACATTCAGCTGCTGCCTGATTTTTATCTGCTTGTGGTTTGATTTCCACTCCTGCCTGATGCCAATATGCTTCTGCTAGATTATGCAGAGATGTCATCTTAGATTTATTCTCCTCATGTTTTGAAACTTTCACTACTTTTGGGTCTTGTGAGGTCAGCAGATATGTGTGGAGTCCCATGATTGCGGATCTATACATGTAATCAATTTCAAGGAGGCTCCTCTCTCCTTCGGGATAGGGAGTATATAATCTTGGTATTCACTGATTTTTATAAATCATTTGATGAGCATGAAACATCCTTCTTGTTTTCCTATCTAAATTATCCAACACGTTTTGAGGCCAGTCAATCACTCCAAAACTGTAAGTTAGGACAGGAAGAGCAAATTGGTTTATAGCTTGGATTTTGTTCCTAGATGTTAACACTGTTTTCAGGATTAAATTATGGCTTTTAAATTATTCCTTACTAAGTTTTATTCACATTTGTTCATGTTTTATTGTTGATCCTTTATCATATTTATACACTCCCTCTTGCTTAGGTCCTCCGGTATAGATAGTTAATTGTATAGTTAAGATACCAAATGCAACCACATGTAAATCAAGTGTATTCAGTTTATTCAGAACCTTTAATCTTTTTATCATTATGTATACTCATCTGGAGACATTTCTCCATCAAATCCTCTCTCAAAATATTTTTGTTTCTATCAGTATTAACTTGGCTAACAAAACAAAGATAAATCAAACACAATAATCTCATACTCCTACTAGAGTTGTCAAATATGGAAAAGGAATGAAATGGATTTATATAAAAAGAGAAATGCACAGATGGATTAATTTCTTAATTTGTCATAACATATGTTTCAGTGCATTACAATATGTTTTAGTTGAGCATGAAAAAGGACAATGAGATTAAACATTTCATAACAATCAAGTCACAGTAAGTGAAAATCAAAAGCATATAGAAATTCTCAGATGGAAAGATTAAACTGCTGGCACCTGTGAATGAATGGCACTCTAGCCAAATGATGAAATATGGGTTGATTAATATTAATGCTGCTGTCACAAATTAATCCCATTTAAAGAACAATGCATTTCTTATCAGTGTCTGATGGCAGAGAGACATCACCCACTTTGTTATTAACTAATCAATAAATGAAATCAAAGCACTAAGTAAATTCTGTTGTTTTGTTGCTTGAAGTTTTCATCTTAGCTATGTTTTGTTCAAAAGATTAAAAATAATTTTAACTGCTGTCTAGTTGTTGAACATACTTTCATTTCGGTCCATGATAAAATTGATACAGAAATGAAATTTTATTCTTATCAAATGAACAGTATGGCTGTAAGCATCATTTCCCCTTTTATATATATTTTCCAAATTATGCCATAAACAATTAAATGTTTCTTTTTAAACAGACAAAGTTTATATACACAGTCCGCCGGATTCACGAATCCTCTGTGTAAGACTTAATAAGTCTTACTCGGAGGCTGCAGTTGAACGGTATGATGTCAGCGTGCCATGAATATGCATGAGGGCACGCTGGCTCAACCGTAAGTCTTACACGGACCGTGTAAGAAAGCAGGGGGCGTGTCAGACTGCCGAGCAGTCTAAATGTCCACGCCCCTGCAAGTGTTTCAAAAGTAAAAAAAGCACACACACAAGAGCGAGTCCGCTCAAATGTCCCTGCACCCAATACTACACTCCGTGGTATTGTAAACCCCTATCATAGTTCTAAAACGCAAAATATTAAATATATTTTTTTAAATTCCCAAAATAGCTGCCCGTATTTGCACATGTTTGCGGGGGTGTGCCCATTGCTTAGCTGCAGTTAGCAATTCAGACATGGAAGAGCATAAGAAAGAATGTTTATGCAAATCACACCAAATAGCAATAGTGTAATGGTAGCGCGTTCGCACAAAGAAGAGGCATTTACAGTTCAAGTCCCACCACTCCCCTTCGTGTTTATGTTTTAAATCAGTATATGAAATAATACCTGACAAATATGTTTAAACATTACTAAAAAGCAGTGAAATGGCCAATGTATCAGTGAAGAAAATAAATATTTTAAAGGATCCTGATATAAAATTGCCTGTAGTTAAGCAGCGCTTCACCCAGCGCAATAGAGTTGCCCGTAGTTTAATAGCGCTTTACCTAGCGCAATAGAGATGCCCACAGTTTAACAGCGCTTTACCCAGCGCAATAGAGTTGCTAATAGTTCAATGGTGCTTTACCTAGCACAATGTGTTTGTGCGGACGTGCGCGCCACACCAACCAGGGCACCGTAGGGCACCGAGGAGCAATGTAGAGCAAAGTTGCTTAAATGCAGCCACACCCCCTAGCCTGTCTGGACAGAATGAAAATAAAATGAATGACAAGGTTCAAACCCAGAACTCTGTGCATCAGAAGCAAAGTACAGAACCACTAAGCCATGACAACATAGGGGAAGCATCCACTGTTAACATTCATATACTTACAAATGATAGTTTAACCATTACTAAGCAGGTCTGCAGTCAGCCGAGAATTTTACAAAATGGCCAATCACAAAAAAGTGCTGGAAATGTGGCATATTTAAGCCCCACAGGCAGGAATACACGCCATAACAGATTGTAGCTCACATCTGCACTTAGAATGTCTGGTGTCGGAGAGGGAACACGCTTCGGAGTGCAACATTGGGGCATCGAGGAGTCCAAATACATGGTCTGGCTCCTTGTCCACTGTCACGAGACAAGACTCCTGCAGGGCCAGATCCAAGGGACGGAGTACAATGCAGAGGCTTGGAACTGGTTAGCTCGTGACCTCACCAGTGTCACAGGCATTCCTCAGACTGGTGAGCAGGTCCGTCACCACCATGCAGACTAAAGAGATGAAAGCAGGACTGCCTGAACCAGTGGATACAGGAGGCCCGTGGGATGCGGGATGCCCCACAACTGAGTATGTAGCCATGGAATGCAGTATGTAAGAATTGATAATGGAGTATGTATAACTGATAGGTATGTCTCAATATCTCCTCATTTACTTTACAACTGCAGGTGACCGTGCTATGAATCAGCAAGCTTATGCTGATAGGCTGCTAAGGCTGCACCACCAGGCAGGTTAGTGATTATTCTGCATGTATTGTCATATAAAATATGAGAGAGAGCATGAAAGAAAGTGTTGTAGTCCAATAATACAACCATAAAATTGCCTGAATAAGTCCTCTGCATGTACTGTCAGATAAAAACGTCAGAGAGGCAGAAAAAGAGTGTAGTAACCCATTAAGAAAGGTAACATATGTCTGGAATAATATCTCTGCAGGCACTGTCATATAAAATAAGTGAGTAAGCCTGAAAAAAGAGTGTGCTAACCTATTAATAAAGGTATAATATGTCTTGAACATGTCTACCATATACACCGTTATAACAAATAAAGGAGTGAGCCTGTGGAAAAGTGTGTAATGTCATTAATAAAGGTCTAAAACCCAGAGTGTGTCTGTGTCACAGAGTCTGAAATGTTGTTGTACCCTTGCATAATACAAACAGTACTGTTTGAAAAGGTACTGGCAACCCAGAGTTGTGCAGTCCCATATAAAGTGGGTGATGTAAGTGCTAGTAGCTGTGAAACATATATACAGTCCACAACAGTCAATTACTGGCTGGCATGAATAACTAAAGCTGGCACATGTGTAGCATGTTATATTTTCCACATAAATGTGAGTGTGTGTGTCAAGAAATGCAGGGTTCTGTATAAATCAAAGTGAAAATGCCATGTGAAAACATCCCAGATATATAAAGAAATATAAATGCAATCAAGCAATATGTAGCAGTAACATCTGCATCCTGGACAGTTAGTATATCAGATATAGGTCAGGCATATATTGAACTAGCCAAACCCATTACAAAACCTAATGTATGGTGGCAAGTGTAATAATACATGTAGGGGATATACACCTGCAGCCACTAGGAATGTAGTGTAGATGAAAAGGTCATTAAAAGATGTTAACCGAGGTATTTTCTACACCCTACTGTATGTGCATAAACCATGCAATTCCACACCTCAATGGGTATGTGTAATCTTAAATATTTGTTAGGACATATGTCCTACTGTTCTATAAATATTTGCATTCACGTTAATGCATGTGCCCTGTTTGAACACCACAATCATGGTGGCCTGTTGCTACCAAACATCCCTGCATGCTGTTGGAATAACCACTGTGGTTCAATATATGCATGTGTTATGCTTGCTGTTCAACTGTTGTACCCTTGGTGTGTTGGGTTAATGGGAATATTATTGCATGCTGTTACAACTAATCTGGAATGCTGTTTTGCTTATGTTGTAATTAAACACACCTAATCACAGAACATATGGGAAGGCCGGTACCAGCGGACCCACCTGTTCCTCCTCAGCCGGCGAGTGCACCTGGCACCAGCAGGTCCGGTGCCCAGCCCGGGCTCCCCTCCTCCGTTGGTCCTGTGCCACCTTCGGGTGTAAGCACTGCAGGGGATGGGGCTCCCCCCCCCGTGCAAGCGTGGGTGGAGAAGGGCCACCTGTCACCCTTCGAAGGGTCCTGGCTGTGGTGCGTAGGGAGATCCAGCGTACAGTTGCTGATCCCCTACGCCAGCTTGAGGCGAGAGTGGCACATCTCACGGGTGAGCCTGCCCATCCTATGAAGCCCCCAGCACAGTCACCCTCGGGGTTGTGAAGGTTCAGTGGTGACTGCCCATGGGTGGGGATCTCAGTTCCACTGTTACCATCTGTGGGCTCATGGGCTTACGATTTCCAAACATCCGACTCCGTCAATTGTGTTCACCCATGCCATGTGTCATACACCGCCCCTGTATGCGTCTTGTCTGTCTTGTCTGTTTACCTTCCCAACCTACCTCCCTGGACATACCTACTTCCTCTACCTCACTTCCCACTCCCACCTGAAAAAAAAAATGGCAATCTGTACCCACAAAAAAATTACGCCCCATACATAGCTGCCCATTTCGCACACATGTCCATCGGACAAACATGTAAGCTGATAATTAGAATTGGCAGTACAACATACTTTGTTGTCCTCACCCCTCTCCCAGGGGTGGAAGGTTTCAAATTTCACTCCAAATTCATTGCATATGCACAGCTGTTGCTGTTAAAGAAATGGGCAGCTATGGACCTTCCCTACACCCATCCTGCACATCCCGAGCTTGTTTACCTACTGTCTGTCCCTCTTTGTGCCCTCTTTTTCACCACTTTCCTATCTCCCCATTTTCTTTTCTTTAAAAGAAATTAGTGTGGGGGTTAGCGGGAGTAAGCACTTTTAAGTGGTAGTAAGCGGGTTTAAGAGAGTGTGCGCATGTGTGCACTTAGCTTAGTATTGCTAAACGTCATGCAAACCCGCTTACAACTGCTTAAAAGTGCCTTAGTCACTCTATGGCAGGGCTCTTGTACTGCTCAGCAGCAAAATAAAATACCCCTGTCAGTGTCGAACCCCACACCTTGGACTCACAAGGCTGCATGAAGTACCACTAAGACACAGCAGATATACAAAAATGTGGTGCTGAAAGAAATATATCCTGCATTACAATGAGTGAATGTAAAGGGAGAATAGGAATGGCATAACGCAGATCTTGTTCTGTGGCCCATAACCAGCAAGTGTTGTGGAATTGCATGACATGACTGTGAAAAAAGAACCAGCCATGCTAGTAGGGAATAATGTTACAGTAGCACCTTACAAACCCCACACAGTATCAGAGCAGGATAAACACTGGCATATTTGAATAGGTCAGAGGCCAGACCTCCCAACTGTGACTGATTTACAC
The DNA here is from genome assembly GCF_019279795.1 of Protopterus annectens. Classification (NCBI taxonomy): domain Eukaryota; kingdom Metazoa; phylum Chordata; order Ceratodontiformes; family Protopteridae; genus Protopterus; species Protopterus annectens. Next base: position 338,294,925 of record NC_056726.1, on the reverse strand, counting down.
AGATGTCCCTGATTTGCAAACAAATGTTAGCTGTGCCCCTCTGACTCCCTGTGAAATGTACTAACAGTAGGCAGAAAGGTGGTGAATCTCACTTAATGAAAAATGTCAATAAGTGAGAGTAGACACTGCTTGCACGTCAGAAAAGGTGTAGTAATACATATGCTCTGAATCCCCCAAAGTCTCAACACCAAAATATCTGAAATATATCACAGGTGTATCCCACTCATATGTACCTTTCCCTGAGGCTGTTCAAATATTAACTGAGAGCATCTGAGGCCTGGAAGTGTCAGAAACACACAGGCATATCAGCTTGTCTGCTGTTACACACTCAGCAAATAACTGTAGAATGGATTCCACAAGCATGCCCGTATGTAGGAGTACACCACAGAAATATCAAAGGATGTAGCCATGTACTGCTAGCAACCACCTGTGACAATGCCATTGTTCAGGTGCTGAAAAGACTGGTGTGGTGCACAGTCAAAGGATACTAGGCTAACCTCTGTCTACCATCTGGATATGTCCACAGGTGGGAGCTACTGAGACAGACTACTAGCCTTTATAGACTAACAGGTACACAGCAACTCTGCATGTTCAGTAAGATAAACAGCACACAATAATAAATAATGCTTTCCGCAGTTCTGCACCCCTACCCAACAGTACCATATACCTGTGTAGTCAGGCACACCCACGGGTGTAAGTAGACATACACAGTACAGAAATATGTCCAGTTGTCCTGAGCAGACTGTGCTAATGTCAACACAAACAAACCACAAACTGTTCAGAAGTGAGTAATGTACTAATGACAGTATAGCAGTTCACAAATAGTGCATGTACCTGATATTCATAACTGGTAGTACAACATACTTAGTTGTCCTCACCCCTCTCTCAGGGGTGGAAGGTTTCAAATTTCACTCCTAATGTATTGCATATGCACAGCTGTTGCTGGTAAAGAAACGGGCAGCTATGGGCCTTCCCCACACCCATCCTGTACAGCCCAAGCTGGTTTCCCTACTGTCCTCCCCTCTTTGTGCACCCTTTATCACCACATTCCTATCTCCCCATTTACTTTTCTGTCAAAGAAATGAGCGCGGGGGTTAGCGAGAGTAAGCACTTGTAAACAGTAGTAGGCGGGTCTGCACCAGTGTGCGCATGTGTGTGCTTAGCTAAGCGTCGCTAAACGTCATGCAAACCCACGCAAACCCACTTACAACTGCTTAAAAGTGCCTTAGTCACTCTATGGCAGGGCCCTTGTTCTGCTCAGCAGCAAAATAAAATACCCTTGTCAGTCTCAAACCCCACACCTTGAACTCACCAGTCTGTATGAAATACCACTAAGCCACAGCAGATATGTAATAACTTGGTGCTGTAAGAAATATATCATGCATTACAATGAGTGAATGTAAAGGGAAAATAGGAAAGCCATAGGAACACATTGCAATAACTACTGTTGTATGCCAGTTAATTCTCTAATTCGAAAAGAAAGTACATACTCCCATGTATCCAGTGTTAGCATTAGGAGGTGTGAGAAAACTTACACACTGAGAAGACTGCAGGGGAAGACACAACAGTCAGGTTTCAGTACAACATGCATTTCACTGGCTACAACCCTAGCTTCAGATATGAGACATATACCAACCTTCTGACTGAGACAACAGTGTCCACAGCAAACAAGCATGGGCCCCACATTGCACAACTGAAAGGGCTACGCCTACCTAACCTAGTATTTTATAACAGTGTCCTGCAGTCACAGTGAGTACTGCAATTACCACACAGCAGGCTGCATGCAATTATTAAATGGTGGGCACCAACTGGTGCAGAGGCCATCACATGCACATGTGCAAATACCTAGAAAAGCAGCCTGTACTTGCTGTCCACACATGCAATAATATCATTGCACCAACTGGGAGAGAGAGAGAGAGAGAGAGAGAGAGAGTGAGAGAGACAGAGACAGACAGACAGACAGACGGAGACAAACAGGCTGTAAGAGACAGACACTGAAAAGAAAGACCAACACACAGAGGAAACCAAAACCCAAAAAAAAAAAAAAAGCAACTGCTACAACAGACGGAGGTGAGGAATACAAAGGTAAGGTATGTAACAGATATATATTTGCTGGCATCCAAATGATGTGTCTGAAGGGTACTCTACATACTGTGAATCATCCATATGTGGCAGCAGTCCGTATCTATATGTATATGCACATGTGCATAGGGCAAGGGACATACTGCAACAGTTAGTGAAGGCTGGACATATATATGTTGTTGAAGGTTACTATGTGCACATATGTATGTAGGTTGTAGTGTGTGGCATTGCAGACAGCAAACAGTGCCAGTATATGTCATGTGGTGGTTAAATGCTGTGTGACTGAGCTACAGGCAGTGAGGCCTGCTACAGCTATATGGCCTGAGGACAGCAAAATGCATTCTGCACAACACTGTGCAATATTATTACATAACCGTATGTCTCACAACTGTTGCATAATTGACATCCCCACCATGAGAGGTGGGCAGTATATGTGCCTATATGTGCATCTATATGTACAACACTGGATGTATACATGTATGTGTGTGTGTGTATATATATATATATATATATATATATATATATATATATAGAGAGAGAGAGAGAGAGAGAGAGATATTGATATATAGATATAGATATATATACATATATAGATATATAGATAGATATATATATATATATATATATATATATATATATATATATATATATATACACACATATATATATATATATATATATATATATATATATATATATATATATATATATATAGATATATATGGATATATCTAGATATATATATATATAGACATATATGGATAATATGTATAGATATGTATAGATGTCTATAGCTATGTATAGATATGTATAGATATGTATATATATATATATATATATATATATATATATAGAGAGAGAGAGAGAGAGAGGGAGACACGAGGTCATACGTACTGCAACAAGTGCCTGTTGACCAAGGCATGGACTGAACACCAGTGTTGGTACTGCAGTGCCATACCCCATTCCAAAACAATTTACCCAGTAACTACCACGTAGGTGGTAGCCTCCCTAACACTGAAGGTGTCAGAAGGGAACATGGGACACAGGTGGACAGTAGCCTCCCCGTTGATAATCACAGTGCCACACTAGTCTTGTAATCTGTCTACGTGGTTCGTGTCATCACAAAAGGTGTGTCATATAGGGAAATATAGGTCAGTGTTCCCCTCTACTCATCACAATGCCCCATGTGGTATGTACCTCACATGACAACTACAGCAAGTGGAAAGGCCACAGACATACCTCACAAAGACTAACACTGCCCTCAAACACATGCCCTGTGCAGACTGACTCACAAAACCACAGTTAGAGTGCATTGCATAGCGCCCACCCAGAGGTTACTTCTGCCAGACATACAGAGGTATGTCACACCCATAGCAGTCGGCCAACCACAATGTCAACACCTCACAATCCCTCAGGGCTACATGACCTAAGGCCCTAATCCTCACCACCTCGCTAAACAGCACATGCTAGAGGTACAGGCTCCTATCCACAAATATGCCATACTCTGGACTAAACCACCCAGCATTAACAAACAAGGCTCCTCATTAGCAGATGTCATACATACCCCTGATGATTGTTTGGGAGATAGGTAATATGCCCTGGGAGTCACCTCTGTGTATCTGGTTGACAGGAGCAAGTGAAATCACATTACATGTGTGTCAAAAGCCAGGGTAGCATATGGCTAGGCTGCTCTAGGCCCTAGGGCCAATAGCGTATTACCTACCTATGACACAATGCACACACACATGTACTCAGTGCAATACCTGCTATGTGAGGTGGAATGAGTGTGACAGTGAATGTGTGCAAGGTCTGTAAAGGTGTGATAGCTTAGTGTGAGGTTGTTTCTGATGTGGTAGTTTGTGTCCTAGGTGTGAGGCCAGAGAAAGATGTGTCAGTTATTGGGATGCAGACATAGTAGGATGGCATATGTTGTGACGTAGTTCCTTGTGTACGACTGTGGTGTCCCATTGTAGGCTGAAGCAATACATGTATGATCAGTAAGTGGTACTGCTGGTGAATCCAGCTCACATATGAACTGTTGTACTACCTGAAGCTGTAGGCCTAAACAGCACAGTATGGTGTATGTTCACATTCCCTGGTAACACCATCTTGTGTGTTTCCTTTAGTCTGCACGGATTACATACCTCAGGCATAGGCATCTGTAAGTAGGGGCACACAGTACTGTAAGGTACACAGGTAATGCTCATCTGTGTCAGCATACGTTTCTGTGTTGTATGTATGTCTGATGTGTGTGTAATGATGCCTGTACCATGCCCGCAATCACATGTGTGTTACAGGGTATGTGTGTGTACCTAGCAACATGTATACTGTGATACAGCAGTATGCCAGCTATATTAACAACTGTGCACATATAACTAAGAAAACGGCAAACAAACTGATAAAAGTAAAAAACAGGTGCAATAGCAGCCAAAAAACGTTTATTTCACAAATATTTTAAAGCACTTTTTCCTCAGCATTAATAGCTGACTTCCTCAGAAATAACAATAAGTGAACTTCAGTGAAGTATTTAAAAAGTTTTTTAAAAAGGATCCAATTACTACGTAGAGTGCTGGAGAACCTCCCCAATCAATTTAAAGAAACATTCACAGTTCGTTTAACATTGTATATCGCAGTATGTAATACCTGACAATAATGCATAAAATAAACAACTATTAAAAATTGAATTCTAAAAGACATTAACATCATTAAGTAAGTTAATCGAACAGTATATATAACATTGTAATACTTGTAAAATTACTTGTGAATGTATGTTTGTAAAAACTAAGTAAATAAATAAAATCAACTCTACTGTAAGATTAATTATAAATCTATAAAATATATTAATTATAGTGGTAAGGGGTACATATTACTAGGGCTAGAGTCTATGAAATCATCTCTTAAGACTATTCAATTTTAATAAACTTGAAATTGAACACGAGTCGTTAAGTCCTGGATGACTATACGCATTTAGTCTAACTTGCCAAATCAACTCAGCTTCTTCCAATTTGAAAGGTCTAGGTCCCCCTCTACTGTCACAACAACCTGGTCTATAACTAAGAACTTAAATTTGTGGTCATTAAATACAGAAGTATGTTTAGCTAGAGCATTATCAAGTTTGGACTTTTTCATGGCATATAGGTGCTCATATATTCATCCCTAAGCCTCCTTTCGGTCTTGCCAATAAAGAAGGCCAAACATGATGTACATCTAGCTAAATAGATGACAAAGGTAGAATTACAGGTGTATTTGTGTTTTAATTTATAGAAAATACCATTAAACTCAAAACAAGTTGCTTCTTCCACGTGTCTACAATAATTACAATTTTGACACTTCGACATACCTGCATTACGATCCACTAAAGGTTTACTACCTTCCAATACAGCTTTGATGTTCTTCCCTTTTCTAAAGGCAACCTTTGGTCTATCACCTAATTTTTCAAAAATTGTAGGGTACATTTTAAACAATCCCCAATTCTTATCGATTATGTCAATACAAGTGTTGCTTCCCATACTAAATGTTGTAATAAAATAAGTTATATTTGTATTATTTGTACAGGTAATTGTAGTTTTCTCTGTTTCGTGTCTACTACTATCATTAAGATCAATCACACAATCAGCGGCACCTGGGTTTGTGGTGTTATTAACTGGGAGTAGTGGTTGATAAATATTCTGACTTCTTTTGTCTGTAATTTCCTGTATTAAATTGTCCAAAAAAACCTCAGGATAACTTCGTGATAAGAACATATTTTTGAGTACAACACATTCATCAATAAAGTCGTCATCCAAGCTGACCATCCTGGCAGCTCTTACTAATTGACCTTTGATGACCGACTTTTTCTGAGAAAAAGGGTGACAGCTAGTAAAATGTAAGAAAGTATTTGAATAAGTTTTCTTATGGAATATCCTTGCAGTGTAACAATTGTATTCATGATTCTTACTTAAGAGTACATCGAGATAGGCAGTGCTGTCAGTCCCAAATGAGTGTGTGAACTCTAAAAAGTTAGTAGTGTTGTTAAAATATTGTAAAATTGATTTACTTATATCTACATTCGCATTGATCAAAATAAAAATGTCGTCAAGAAATCTAGTGTAATAAATAAACTTATCAAGGTAGTGGTTGTTATTGGAAAATACAAATTCAGATTCCCAGTGTACCATGACTAAATTGGCTATACTTCCACCACACGGAGACCCCATTGCCACTCCCACTTTCTGTAAAAAGAAGTCATTATAGGACATGAAATAGTTATAAGAAATAACAAGGTCACTAAGAACAGATACAAGGTAAATTTCCCTGTTGGGAGCGTTGTGTTTCTTTAAAGTAAGGGTCACCCATTCAAGTGCAATACTGTGTGGTATACTACTATACAAATCCCTCACATCAATAGTTAAGAAATTGAAGTCGGAGTTGTAATTAACAGATCTTATATTCTCAAGGAATGTCCATGAATCTTTGCATATTTGGGCTTGCTTGACTACATATTTCTGTAGTATACTGTCCACTACCTTAGCACAAGGATAAGTTGGTGACCCCCTGCTATCAACCAACAGTCTAAGTGGAGGATTGTCAATACATTTGTGTATTTTTGGCATCCCAAAGATGCATGGGTATCTTGGAAATGACGTAGTTAGGTAACCATACATTTTTTGGTCAATTCTACTTTCAATGTATAACTCCTCAATACAGTCCTTAATTGACTTGTAGGCCCTATTGACTTCTGATCTTGAACTAGATTCGTATGTGTCAGAGTGGAGTACCTCATCCATACGAGTCTGATAATCAACTGTACTAAATACAACCAACCCCCCTCCCTTATCTGGTTTACAAAACCTAAGGTTTTGAGATTTGAAAAACTGTAAATACTCGACTTCTGTCTTATTCAAATTGGACAATGTATTACGTAGTGTACTATTGGTACTAGCGTGCCTAATGTCCAACTCACAACATTTTCCAAATAGTTCCAAAGCTGGATGGAGTGGGGGGTTGTAAGTACTAGGTATATGCAACTGACCCTGTTCAATAAAGGTAGAATTGTTACCCATTATTAAATTAAAATTCAATTTCCTAATGAAAAGTTTAATGTCTAAAATGGTGTCGACAATGTTTAAGGGTTTAGAAGGAACAAATGTTAAACCTTTAGATAAAAGATCCACCATATCAATATCAAATTTGGTAGTACTAAAGTTGTATAGTTTAAAGTCGCCAGATTTGTTACTGACAACGTCCACATGCAATGATTTTAGTGTATAGTCAGTGTCCGCCACATTAAAATCATCAACAACGGATGAGTCAATCATGTCAACATCCAAAAGGACAAGATTATCATCAGTGTTCTTGTCACGGGAAGGAACGTCAAAAGAAGCTCTTAATAATAACTCTTGTCGTTTTGTTTGTTGTTCCTCCACTTTGTATTTGTTTGTGGCTGTTGAAAGTTCCTTGTTTTTGGTCGTGCCCCCATATAGTGGCGCTGCTGAAAATTTGTATGGTGATTAAGAGAGTTTTGGTTGTGTTAACCACTTCTTAACCTCTCACTCCATGGTGTCCCACTTATTTCACCCACTTTCAAGTTCTTGTCAAGAAATTTGTTAGAATCATTATTATTTGGACTGTGAGGTGACAGACCAGTATCAGTGGAACCACGCACTTGGGTTGAAAGGCAGTGTTGACTACTGCTAGCTGCAGCACTTAAATTAGAAGTGAAAATACCCTTTTTCCATGTCTGACCCAATGGAGGGTTGGGATAAGCTACCCCTTGCTTATAAGCATCACAGTCTCTAGAAAGTTTCTTTATTTTATGAGACTGTAATTTTAACATGTGTTCATCAATACTAACAAAAGTACGCTCATAATCGTATTTGTATCTGTTGAACTCCAAGTCCTTAGTAATCATTTTATCTAAGTCCTTGATATACAAAGAAAGTTCTTCTATCCACAAAGTATAATGTTTGACTATTAGATCAATTAATTCCAGTCCTTGGCGGTCAAACAAATTAACCAAGTCAGTATGGAACACTGAACCGGCTTCTAGGCCAGTAGGATACGGTGCACGCCTTAAACCTTTTGGGACTATCTTCAGGGTAAGACATTCAGTAAAATAAGCAACTTCTAGTTGCAACTTCTTTAATTTAAGTAGACATGCATCAAAGGTCTTTAATTTGAAATTGATACTCTTCAACTCACTGTTTAAAACATTATTATCACTAAGTACAGTGCTATTCTTGTCAGCACCAGTACTAGATGCTTTAGAAAAGTTAAAACAGTTATTGAGCCAAACAGGTAATATTGAACTAGAGGTATTACCTTCATTCCCGATATTATAACGTAGCGTTGTAGGCTGCAAGGGTTTATCCATGTTTACCCCATCGTGTAAAGGGTGAACCGCCTGTCCTGGAATAAGGTTGTCCGTGTTATCAGGTTGGCATTCACCTCCACCAACAGATGAATGTTGCACCCGGACAAATCCCTCATTAGGCTCGATAAAGGAATTGTTGTGATTAATTGAGCCTCGCATTATTAAGTCAGTCTGGCGTGTGCACTTACCAGACTGCTCCAATCCAGTGGGAATCACCACAAAGGTTTGCTCCGGTTCAGTAGAATCCACACCAACAGTATTAGAAACAGGAAGCTGTAAACTACCTGTAAAAGTATTACCATCACTACGAGACCCATGATCTGGTGTTTCATTCTGTCCAAAACACCTAGCAGTATTATGCTGCATCTGTGGTTGACTTCCAGCTGACATATAAATTTTATGAAAGTCACGATATTCAGCATCCATTCTATCCATTCTAAGGAATAAGCTCTCCAGCTTATTGTTGATTAAATCCAAACGGCTGCCCATGACTGGATCGTCTAAATTATCCAATAAGTCCCCAGCAGGAAAACTCGGTTTAAAAACTGCAGGTGTTTCTTGTGGTTTAAAGGAGTCCATATCGCTGCTTGTACCCGTTGCCATAACAAGACAATAACTAAGAAAACGGCAAATAAACTAATAAAAGTAAAAAATGGGTGCAATAGCTATTGCACCCGTTTTTTACTTTTAACTGTGCACATATGTTAGGTAGGGGTATGGCATCAACGACTAGGGTGGTTTACTGGTAATACTGTAAATGTACTTTACATTCAATGCATTGGATGACATATGTCTTCATGTATTAGCTTGATATATACCCCCGTGGCGAGGTTGTGCACTGTATCCCAAACAGTGTGCCGAGTACCAGTGTATACTGGTTTGTTATATGGAGTGTGGCAGGCACTGTCAGCCAGTTGTGGGCTGAGCACTGATATGTGGTATTGAATGTGTGTATCCTCTGACAGACAAACAGATGCTATATATGGCAGTTAAGTGATATCTGTACTTAATAATGTTAAGTGTGCCACATGACTTGCTCGCACATATCGTTTGTCTTCAAGGGTTATGGCTCATCAACGCAATCCATCATATACAGCTGCGGAGGAACAGGAAATATATAACAGCCTGGTGCAGCACTATACACTGCTGTTTTCCAGGGCCAGCCAGCAACAGCATGAGCGTACTGCACTGTGGCAAGACCTTGTTTGTCGGGTAAATGGCATAGGCATGCATAACTGGACATATGAGCAGGTACGCCATCACTACAGTGATTTCATTAGACATGTCAGGTGGCGTGCGTCTGATATCCATAGACAACAGCTTGCCACAGGTGGTGGGGTGGCCATACATCCCCCCTCACCAGAGTGGAGGAACTGCTCCTAAGCATGGTGGCTCCTGGCTTACAGCAGCAACAGCATCATACATGTATCATCATGGAGGCTGGAGCCACCCAGCATGATGACATGGAGCCTGCAGGCAATATGCCCTAGCTGTAGACTACTGTTACCTGTATTGTTAGAATATGCATATGTGAGATGTGTACTGTGTGTTCAGCAGTTGTGCTGCCCATTGTGTGCAATACAGATATTTGGAATAGTATCTGTACACCTGTGACTGTTGACTGTTCTTCTACTGTAGTTTAGCACACTCACAGTAGCAATGCCACAGTTGTGGCCACTGACAAACTGTGTCATATTCTTGTAGGTCCCTCTGGTGTGACAGCAGGGCAGACGATACATGCTGGTGAGTGTGTTAACACTTTAATATTGGTAACGACATGTGCATGTCATAGGTGAGGTGTAGGCTATGTACACGTAACACACCTACACATAATGCATGCTGTGCATGTTTGCTGTGAGACATTAAACATCTCAGTTAAGTCAGTAGCTGCCTCAATCACATGCAATGCACAGAGCAGCAGACACATTTGTGGCAACACTGTAGTGCACATTGGATATGCATAGTTGCTACAGCTGTACACAACAGAGCATGTTTATCATACACAGTACACAAAAACATGCTACATTTGGCATTACCACACATCCACTGTAAGGTCACACTTCAGTATCCCACATGCCATGCACACACACATGATGTACCTCAGGGGTAGAGGCCTACCATGGGGCTGTGCAATACTCTTCAACACATAACACAGTCATGTTAGGCAATGCTCCCTATTGGGCACCTCACACACCCATGTACAAAGTGGCTGTGTAATTGTGAACATAGCCACGGCACTGCAGTTCAGGTACAGCATGCTAGGCGGTGGTCTTGCACACATTAGTAGCTGTGAGTGACCACAAGATGCATGATGATGATGGCACAGGGTACTACACCCCATCCAGTTACAGTGACCACAGTACTACTCAGGGCATTCATCGCTGTGCACCTCAATGTTGTGTGTGTGCAAACATCTGCACCTATACACAATATGCATAGCATGTTGTGTGTGTGCTCACATATGCCAGTATACACAATATGCACAGCAGTCGCCATCCGAACAAAGTGTCACATATATGTCATGGAATGCTAGTGGGTGTATAGGTCACATGACACACATTGGGTATGTGTGGTGTTTAATGTTGCAGTTGTGTAACATGCCATGCCATGGCTAGCACCGACATATCTGCAATATGTCCCACACTCACCATAACCACTGTACATTGGCCATGTCGAGCATTGGGATTCCTTCACGTCAACATGCACCATGCATCCCATGTGTGTACATAGCATGCATGTGCTGCACCTGTGCCCACTATCATCTGCTATGGACACAGACACTGTACTCAGACATGGAAATCTATGTGTCACACAGATGACACATGCAGCCATGGCATGTATACCTGTGAGTGATGGTGCACAGGGCATTGCAGAGCTGATGATAGTTGCACAGCAATGTTGTGTCCAGGTACACATTGTGTTCCAGGGTGTAGCCAATCAATGAACAACTACACAGTTGCATCAAAGCCATGTACACTTCCATGAAATAGGGGTGTCTACACTTGCACTGCATGGTCTTGTGCAACACATATTCTGCATGCTGACATGTGTGGTGACTGTTTGCCTTGTGATACTGACACCCACCTTCACCCACTATAGAGTATGTGTTGGATTGCTGGTGTGTGTGTGTATGTGCTGTAGTGAGGAGTGTATATGTGTGCATGTGTGCATGTGTGCATGTGTGCATGTGTTCATGTGTTCATGTGTTCATGTGTGCATGTGTGCATGCATCATGTGCAGACTGTAAAGTGTGTTTCCTGTCTTCCTCTCACAGGTGCTGAGTTAGGGGTGGCCAAAAGCAGCAGGGAACCTGAAGCCACTGCCACGAATAGTGGTGATGATGAGACAGGTATTGTGATGACACAGGAAGGTTTGACAGGGTCTGTCGTTGGTCCGCCAATTGACAGTACACAGCGTTCAACCCCATCTATGCGCACACTCATACTGTCAATACATCCCTCACCACCAATGGCCATAGGAGAGGGACAGCATACAATTGGCATTGACCGGGAGAGTGTGGTACCCATGGCACTTGCATCCCCTCACAGCAGCCATAGCCAGATTCCTGGAATGGTACCACATAGGCGGAGGTCCAGGGGTTCTCGGTGGAGCACTGCTGGTCGTATTGCCCCTGGTAGACGTGCCCTCACAGGTCTTACAACATCCAGTATGTTCCGGGCTGTAATGCAGGCTCAGGCACGTATGGAACGGTACACCAGACAGGGACTTAGGGCGCAGGGTGCCCATTACACCGCTATCAATGACAGCATCCGTGACCTTGCCAGTGCCATCCGGAATTACACCGAGGTCATTGATAGACGTTGGGGGGAGACAGTAGCTGCCCTCCATAATATGTCTTCCATGAGCCAGGACAGTGCGGGACGGTTGCGACGTCGACGCAGACACATGCCAGCAACAGCAACAGCTGGCAGTGGTCGCGGACGGCCCACAGTTCACAGCCACTCCCGTAGTGGCAGTACCAGCCCCAGCCATGCTGGGGCTTTCCTGTCCATTGACCGTCCCAGTAGACCAAGTGCACTTGGCTCTGGCCAGTCCCAGCAGGGACATGGGTCCAGTCGTCATACCTCTGCCTCTGATGACAGTACCCAGTTGGGGTTGGTGCCTGATACTGTCCGTAGCACCCCTGCCAGGCACAGATACTGTGTCCATGACCAGAGACAGTGATCTGTACAGCCTAGCAGGTACAGTCTGTGGCTGTCCCGCAAACTACCGTATATGGCAGCCACATGGTGGAGCTGTGCACATGCAGACACACACACATCAACCAAACAACTAGCGCTCACACATACACACACACATTACATCAACATTGGCCCATGCTGTACTGTTATCCCTCACACACACACACACACACACACACACACACACACACACACACACACACACACACACACACAAACATGTCGATTGGATGGGTCAATTTCAGGCTCTGGCAAACAACAACACTCCCTGCGCATATGATGATACCTGTGTCACCTTCTGTCATCTGTAACATTGATGCAGGAACAGGCTAACATGGTGCTGATGCACAGGGTGACAATATAGCAGTGTAGCAATATTAGCAAGTTGTCAACAGGAAAGTGTAATGACATCCTTGTAGGTATGTCTGAGCAGGCATTATGCATCACAGCTCTGATTGTCAATGTAGCATTGTTTACACCACTGTTAGGTCTGTGTATGTATTGTCCACCCATGTGCCACTTGGCTGAAGTGTAATGTGTTGCCAGCATGTGCTAGTGAGTGGACAGTATGTGTGTGATGTGTGCAGTACAGATAAGCAAGTGTACATCTGTGAACATGGTGGGTGCGCACTGTCTGCATATACATGCATGGTGGACACATGGGACGTGTGGCATACCCTGTTGTACACATTGTTAACATCTCATAGTAACTTTCAATGGCCAGTATGCATTCTACTACAGTTATGTACTAACATGGGTCCACATGTGTGTATGACATGGGTTGACACTATGCTGTGGGTGATACTGTTAATATCTATCAATGATTTGCGGTATGGTAGTATACACAACCTCAACAGCATGACTATAAGCAATCATTGGATGATGTCCTGACAAATGACACACAGTTGTAGGGAACTCAGTAACAGTTGTATCCTTCCGGTACTATACTCGAACACTAACCAGTGGTATTGACCGCCACCCATTCCTGGGACCACACCTGTTTGGCATATAGCCCCCTTAGGTACATGAAAACACACTAGGGATGTGTCCATCCACATCTGGGAATGCATGCATTGGCCTACAATGCATTCCCTGGATGGAACGCATATTCTACACAAGGGTATCATACAGACAGATACATGTTGTCTGATACATGCTGTATAGCAGTAAGCCGGCTATGGCATAATCATCCACATTTACTATACATACTATCCCATCAGTACCACACCGATGGTAGACCTCAACATGTATGTTGGGTACCAATGTGTACATACAGCCTCATGTTATGTCATGTGTCCCTTGGTATCCACATATCCATAGGTATTGTGGAATCCCTCAGTGTATCACATAAGATATTAGAGGCCTGAATGCATATCCACAAAGCAGTTGTACACCTATACAGACTGTCCATTATTGACAGTCGTTGTTGTGTATGAACATATCTGACATATACCCCAGGCATATACCCCCACTCACACTACTCTTTAGTAACTGTCATGGGTTTGTGTGGCACAGATGACCTTGGCCACAGATGACAACAGAGGACAGCCTTGCCACATACCTACATATGTGACCTACTATCTGAGAAGCAGCTGCACAACCTGTCAATGGAAACAGATGTATTCATGTGGTATGCAGGCTTCACACCTATGTACTGATTGAGGGGACATGTACACATATATATTTGCCACACAGATACCTGATGTGTGCAATGCACTTACTGTTTTAATCATGATATGTCCTACCATAGTAAAACCAAAACCCACACTGCATTGACCAACAGTGACACACACACTGTCAGTGTTTGCAGGATTCAACCCCCTACCGAACGATGTTATGATAATAGTGAGAGACGCATTAACACAGTGCACTATTTGCTTTACTTGCTGGTTTCCCTTCTCTGTCTGTATTTGTAGGATGGTGACATCATCAGACTTTCCAAAGAGGAATGTACCTCTTTTAGTGAGTTTTCCCAGTTTCCAAAAAGGAACACCTCTCAAAGGAAACTACACACACACAGTCAGCATTTACAGGATTCAAACCCCTACCGAACTATGTTAGGATACTAAAGAGAGACGCATTAACAAGGCACGCTATTTGCTTTACTGGCTGGTTTCCCTTCTCCTGCTGTATTTGTAGGATGGTGACATCATCAGACTTTCCAAAGAGGAATGTACCTCTTTTAGTGAGTTTTCCCAGTCTCCAAAAAGGGAACACCTCTCAAAGGAAATTGCACATATACACACAGCTCCCCTACACACACACACACTCACTGTTTGCAGGATTCAAACCCCTACCTATGTTATGATACTAAAGAAAGACGTATTAACATGGCGTGCAATTTGCTTTATTGGCTGGTTTCCATTCTCCTGCTGTATTTGTAGGATGGTGACATCATCAGACTTTCCAAAGAGGAATGTACCTCTTTTAGTGAGTTTTCCCAGTCTCCAAAAA
The DNA here is from genome assembly GCF_019279795.1 of Protopterus annectens. Classification (NCBI taxonomy): domain Eukaryota; kingdom Metazoa; phylum Chordata; order Ceratodontiformes; family Protopteridae; genus Protopterus; species Protopterus annectens. The sequence continues at coordinate 338,279,835 of NC_056726.1, read as the reverse complement.
GGGAACACCTCTCAAAGGAAACTGCACACATACACACATACTATCAGTGTTTGCAGGATTCAACCCCCTATCTAACTATGTTATGATACTAGAGAGAGACGCATTAACATGGCGTGTTAGTTGCTTTGCTGGCTGGTTTCCCTTCTCCTGCTGTATTTGTAGGATGATGACATCATCAGACTTTCCAAAGAGGAATGTACCTCTTTTAGTGAGTTTTCCCAGTCTCCAAAAAGGGAACACCTGTCAAAGGAAACTGCACACATACACACACACACACACACACACTCATTGTCAGCATTTTCAGGATTTAAACCCCTACCTAACTATGTTATGATACTAGAAAGAGCTGCATTAACACATCATGCTATTTGCTTTATTGGTTGGTTTCCCTTCTCCTGCTGTATTTATAGGATGGTGACATCATCAGACTGGACATGGTGATGTGTGTACACTTTGTTTTATGCCATTCCAGGAATGGTCCATATGGGTCAGCAGGTGTCAACAGCTTGAACAAGACCTCATAATCCTTACCTTGTGTGATCTATCTGTGGACACATTGACATTCTGTCATATGTCAACACATATTTATGCACAGCTTGTTGGTTTTGTGGATAATACATGTGTCTGGGATGTCGATAAAGGGCTATTCAAAGTCTATGTGAGATATGGTAGATGTGTTCAGTGATGTATGCCCTGGGTGGCTGCCTTGCAAACAGTCTAGCATGTTTGGGAACCATGATCTGCACATGAACATACCACAGTTGGTAGGGTTGTGTGTATGTCAGCTTCCAATAGCTCTGTTTATGACTGCAACCATGATGGACTCCATGACCTTGTAGATCAGACTTCATAGGCATACTGGACTTGACTTCCCATGGTGTGTTGTGAACCAACACTTGTGGGGAGTGCCATATGCTGCTGTAACACATTCAATGGTTCCACATCCTGTGTAGGGGGTGAGGCTCAGCTGACTGTTCAGGTGCAGGATCTGTTTGTTCTGTAGTTTGTGCATGACACATATTGGGAATCAATGTATTCCACTTGCTGCCATGCTTTTGGCATTGGGGGTAGCTGCTCATCCATTCTACATGTGATATCTCCTGGTATGATGATATGGACTATTGTCAGTGGGAGGTGGGTATGTACATATGGGCCTGTCTGTCAGGATGTCGGCATTGTCAGTCAGGTACAGTTGGCCCTGACTCAGGACATATATGGGTGTACATTGCTATTTATGACATAGCTGAAGGAGGTGTTATGATTCAGTCTGGACTCCTTCTCAGCTACTCTTTACAAAACAACAACGAACATGAGCACTAATCCCTGTTATACTTTTTTACACACTTAACACCCTACTGATCCTTTGTGATCAGGCTACACAGTATGTCATCATAATATCCTGGCATGTCCAGGGGTCGGTTTCGTGTGTACTCTCCAGTCCAGCTGGTGAATATTGTGATATTGACACAATGTCACATCTGCCTCATGTACACAGACAACCCTCTCCTCCTCCCAACAAACTCAGATATATGTGTGAGATGCACCTATATAGACATACAGGGTGCTGAACTCTCTTGACCCATGACTGGCACAGTCTATCAAGTGGTGAAGGTAACCACACACATCACATATCAATCTCACATATGCTCTAGTGACAGCACTCAAACCACATTATCACACATAGACATACTCGGATTCTGTAAATGAACTCTGCCTAAGCAGCAGAGACCTCCAAAGCAGACACACACACACAACTACTACCCCACTACAATACCCACATATCACATAGTTCACAATGTCAGTGTGCCACACAGTCACTGCCCTTCAGGCTTAACAACACACCTAATACACTTGTAATAGGTGACACTTATTGTCAGACACACTGACGTACCACTCACCAGCCCAAACAAGGGAATAGTAACTTTGGGCTGTCTGTCGGGTGACAGGATCTGCCACATAACACATGCAGTCAGGTCACTCCAAAGCAAGTACAGGACTGGCACCATCACTGTTCATGCTGGTGCATAAAACCTCAGACATTACTCCCTGGACCACATGACATGATACATGGAGGAACACTCTGATCATGTAGCCCAGGCCAATATGACCCTGACCTTGTCTAGCATCTTACACCCACCAATTATGATGTCACAGTGTACAGACAAATATATCACGTTTAACAGTTGCCTAACAAATTTGTTTCATTCATAGGGGATACAGTGTCTGTCAGCCTGTGGTGACATGCTCAACATGCCACGTAGCTTCACTATGGACAGCTTGCACCTGTCACCCTTGGTCTTTCGAATGCTGGCTAAGGCTCTTGCTACCACCATAGTGCCTTTTTTAAGCAGGGCTCAAAAGGCAAAACTACCTCCATAGACATTACAGGTTAAATGAAACTAAGGGTAATGCTGCTCAACACCAGATGTGTTACCCTCATATTGCGGCCACTCAGGACTCTCCTCAGTATGGAAGATAGCGATATCTGTGCACTAACAGATACCTGGTTCAAGCTCACTTATGCACACCAGCACTACCAGGTTATGTTTCATACCATGCTTTCTGACAACAAGACTTGGAACAGACAACATAACTTGGGGGAGTATCCATATACATCACAGATACGCACACCTCTGGGTTAGTAGCACTGCACAAAACATCACTGACCATACATATACAACTACCATTGTGCAAAACTGCCTTTCAGTTTGTTGCCTGCTACAGACCACCCTCCCAAACTCAGGAACCACACTTGGCTTTCATGGGAACTATGGAGAATATGAAGGTCTCCACAAACAACATTATATTGGGTGACTTCATATACACAAATATTGACTGGGAATACTACTCAAGCCCCAACACCTTCACCCAACAGTCGCTACAATTTGTAGACTCATATGCTATGGCACAACCAGTCAGCACAGCCACAAGGGGGAATACATATTGGACCTGATCATCACCAACATGGGGACTCTATGTTCCACACCAGTGATATACCCCTCATTGGTAAGGTCAGAACATGCATGTATCTCACTGGTCATACATATACCCTCTACACACCCATCCTGGGTAATCTTGGTGAACTTTTCATGAGCCAATGTCTCACTTCACCAAAGCAAGGTGGTATCCTTCAGAGACCCTGAGACAGTGGCAAATATGGCTCACACTGCTGAATCCTTTACATACACATTCTATGGACACCTAGTGGACTGCATGGATTGTGCTATCCCAAATAACAACATGACTCACTCCTCCAATGGCAGGGGACCTGTCTGGTAGACCCCAGCCATTAATAAGCTGTACAACGTCAGGAGGAAGCTACTACATGACAGAGCACAATCCCAGACTGGGAAGGCATCTGTGATCTGTACTAGCAGACAGCTACAATCACTCATGAACTTTTCTAAGGGCCGCTTCTACCGGACAATTGCACCAGACATGTAAGACTATCACACGGCCTTCTTCAGTTATGTCAGGGACCTGGGTGGACACTCACTGATATGCTGTGAGTTACTGCATACTGACTAAACTTACCCTGAACCCACTGGCATTGCCAACATCCTGGCAAACAGGTTCACTGCAGATGCCTCCCTCCATCCCCCCTAAGGAGCAACTATCCATCCCAACAGAGTGTAACCTCCCTGACATCAGACAGTAACAGGTGAGTGCTGCCTCCTCAAAGCATACATCACACTATCAATGGGACCAGACGGTATCCCGGCCTGCATCTTACACAAGCTTCATGACAGACATAACCTCACATTACATCACTGTTCAATATCGGAGTTACTACAGGATATGTACCCAAGGAATGGTGTACAGCGACAGTGGTCCCACTCTACAGAGTTGGTGTCACAATGGACCACAGACAATATTTCCCTATAAGCCAAACTAGCCTGTTCTGCAAAGCTATGGAGTGTATTGTCATGGGACTCATACACATAGACATCGGAAACCTACAGACACTGTGTCCTACACATTTCAGTGTTGTTGTGGGCAGATCTTGCCTCTTGAACCTGTTTGTATTCTTTAAACGGTTAAAAGGTCCATCAGCATTGGTACGGTTGTCCACACAGCCTACCTGAACCTTGCAAAACCCTTCAACACAATAACCCACTGGGCCATTATGCACAGGCTCACCAGCATCGATATGGACACATATCTCACACGATGGATTGCTACCTGGATCAGGGATAGCACCCACATGGTCAGAATTGCAGGTGCCATGTCTGACTATACACCAGTTACATGTGGCATTCCACACGGCTCGGTCCTGGGACTTCCCTTGTTCAGTATATATTTGTCTGACGTACAGGCTACCACAGGGGAAATATGGCTGAACATGTTCGCACTTGACTGCAAACTGGGTGCCATGATCAACTCTCCAGCTGCCACATGCATACTCAAACAGGGTCTCACAGAGATGGATGACTGGTGCCTGAGCCATGGCCTACAGCTAAATGCCATTAGTTGCATAGTCATCCCCTTTGGGAATAACAACATGCCCCCACATTACCACATAGGTAGTACTCCATTACATACGGTAGGAGTTGTTAAGGGTTTGGGGACATGACTTATTCATACTGTCGCCTTTGATATTCACGTTGCCAAAGTGGTTGGACACACCTTCTATATGGGCCACCTTATCCCATATGGTTTCACATCTAGATCGAGTGAGGTCATTGTGCCCCTATACTCATCACAACCATGCTTGGTTACAATGCCACATTTGGGGTGTACCTTACCCAACACCTGCAGCAACTGTACTGGCCACAGAAGTTCCTCACCAAGCAGATCTAGGGACTCACATGGATGCCCTGCACAGTTCGGATGCAGTAACTCCAGCTCTACTCAGTCGCTTGCCACCTACTCAGATATGATGTGTGCCTGTTGTTTACAGATATACCCAACCCAGAATTACTGGACATGCTCCACCTCAGGATATCCAACTCCCTTGGAGCTACACACTCCAGGGACGTATACCTCAGCACAGATGTTAATAGGACATGCTGGAGGGACAGATTCTTATCCCAGAGGCTCCACTCACTCCAGATTGTAATCCCAGTTTCACATAGGCAGAACCACCCACTGACCACTTACAGGAGACATCTTGACGACTGTATGGGTAATCGTATGTTTACCCCTGGGATATCTTCTGTGTCCCTGCTAGACAGAGGCACACTAGTCTAAACATACATGGGCTATCTTGTGTGACCTACTATTCACACACACAGTGTAGTAATCTGACAGGGTTGTGAATGCCAAACACACTCTGGCTAGGCTTGTACATGCCCTAGGGCAGATAGTCTAGTATCGACCTCTGAACCTATGCTAATGTTCAGGATGCACAATGTTTATTGCTGATATTGTTTGCAGGTCTTTATTGTCTTTGCTTTACCAGTTTCTATGAACAACTTCGGTATCTGCAGAACATATTTGATCATGACAGGGTTGCACTATATTATAGATGTGTCTGTTGTCATATAACTGTGTGCACAGGGCGGATTGCTGGATAGTGACAGGTTCCTGGGTTAACACATGCAACTGCCAGATATGAGTGGCCCACTGCTGTACTCAGACATTGCCTAAGTGTGTGAGCATGCCCATTTCAGGCTTTCCGTGTTTTGTTGCCTGACATTTGTCTCATTTATTCAAGTGTGTGAGCATGCCCAGTGTGACTTTCAGTATGTAACTATCTGAGGTCCACTACATTTGTTGATGTGTGTGAACATGACCAGTATTAACATTTATATTGTGTGTGTTGGAAGTCAGGTTCTGTTCTTACTGCAGGACTCACCTTTGTGTCATAACTCTACAGTGATTATGCTGTGCCTGCAGGGTTTCCATGAGATACTTTGCATAGACTTATCAACATTCCTTCATACAGGCTGACCACTGCAATACTGTCATGGTTTAGTGGTTCAGTACTTTGACTATAGTGCACAGTAACCTGGGTTCGAGGCCCGTCACTGCTTTACATTTTTATACTGAGCAGACCAGACTGCTTAAGGGCCAGTTAAGCAAATATGAGCATGTTGGCTTTTGTTCACCAACATTGCTGGACGTCGCCCAATATTACTCAGCATTGACCACAGTTGTGCTAGTTGGTGTGTGCGATTTTGTTTGCATATACTACATGGTGGTAAATGCTGTTTAGCACTGCTTTATATTGCTTAACACATGGCAATCATGCCTTAGTTGGTGCTGCAGGGCTGCCTAAGTCGGATGCACATACTACACTCCCTGTACATGTTTGAAAGCAGGTAGTGTCAACTTAGGCATCCCTTTTACTATATGTGCGAGTCAGAGAGAGGTATCATTTCCAGAGTTCCTACTGAGCCAGTGTATGTGCTATGCATTGCCTCTTTGCCAAGGCCAAAGCATACTGGGCACACCTCCTTCTGCCTACTGGGGCAGGCTCAGGTTGTTCCTCCTCCGAGTCATGCTCTGCCTGTGATGGCCTTGGCAATGGTTGGGGGCTGTTTGGCCCAGGCCTATGCTGGTCCTGCTGCAGCTGTTTTTGCAGGATCATATTATGTAGCATAGCACATACCATGACAATTTGGGTACATGTAGTTGGTGAGTACTGCAAGGCTCCACCAGATGTGTCCAGGCACCGGAACCGTGACTTGAGCAGCCCAAACACATGCTCTATTACATTAAGTGTTTGTGCATGTGCCTCATTATGGCATTCCTGTTCAGGTGTGTGTGCATTTCTGATGGGTATCATCAGCCACGGCTCCAGTGCATAGCCAGCATTCCCGACTAGGTGACCATGCGGGATGTCCCCATTGGCAAATGTCTGGTACAGCTGCGTCAGATATGGGAATCTTGATAGCTTCCAGGGCAGCCTGCACACACATTCAGTATTATGCCCTGGGCATCACACACAACCTGGCAGTTGATGGAGGGGAAGCCCTTGCAGTTGAAGTAGACCCTACCCCCCTCGCCGGCTGGTGCTTTGATGCGTATGAGCGTGCAGTCTATTGCACCCATTACCTCAGGGTATTCCGCTATTTGCTGGAAGAGACGCATATAGCTGGCCAATACCTCATGGGAATTGGGGAAATATACATGATCACCGACATGTGCTGACATGGCATCCAGGAACTGGTGCAGTACCCTGGATGCTGATGCCTGTGATATCCCCATGATATCACCAGTTGGTCTCTGGAAGGTACCTGTTGCTGATATTCTTAGGCCAACACATACCTTGGTTTCAACTGGGATGGGTTCCCCTCTGTTGGTTCTGTGTGTGAGGCGTGGCCTGCACAGCTCAACAATTTGCTGCAGGAGGTCTCTGTCCACTCTATAGCGCTCCACTATCTCCAGCTCATGTAGCCCCTGGCAGGTTACCCTAGGCCTGTACACTCTTCTCTGTCTCCTCACTGGGGGTTGGTTGGCAGCATTTCCATTGTCACCACCCTCAGCATGTTGCATATGTCGCCTTATAACAGCAATGGCAGCCCGTAACTTTTCTTTGTCTCAGTAAAGCTTTTTCAGTTTTCACTTCTATTAGCTTACTGCAGTGTCTGTTGTGAGAAACATAATGGACTGTTGTTTGCAGAGTTTTAAGTGCTAGGCTGGGCTGGTCTAGTGTACTGCCTGTGTAATTGCCTGATTCTGATTGTTTTCACCTGCTAGCTCTGCTAGTACTCCCTGGTAACTTCCTACTATTTGTTGTGCTTCCTTTTTCCTTTCTGATTCCTCAGGGGAGAGTGCCGCGCACACAAGCGCAAACACGTGCACAGCAGCTAACACGCGCGCACACATGCTTACATAGACTAAAACTTGCTTATTCGGGTTAAAGAATGAGCACACCAGCGCAAACACGCTTACAATTCTTTAATCAGCCTTATACATGCGTACTCCGGCTTAAACGCACGCACTCATGCTTACATGTATGCACTCTTTCTTTCTCAAGTTTACAGGCGCGCACACGTGCGCATACCCGCTCAGCAAGAAACTTTGGTGTAATCCACGGCATACACCTTCCATTTCTTGCCTTTCTCTAACCTACCTGTTGACACACCTCTTTCCATGATGTGTAAATGACAGCTAACACATGCCACTCTGCTCCAATGAGCTTCACTTCTTTCATACATACCCCCCTCATGATGTCACCTATCTTCTACTCTGTTACTCCCCTTATCCTACTCCTACACTCCACTGACTGTGCTCATTTGCTATGTAAACTTGCGATACACTATCCTAACCCTCATTTACATAGGATTGCCTACTAATACTTGGTTACATCTCTTAGACTGAGCTTCCCCCCTTAGCAACCTCTACTCGGTGGCCATGTTGTCTTCAGCCTGCCATTCCCTTGCATTGTACATATACAATTTAAATAAGATCCACATTTGTGGGTTTTAATTTTTAGTTTTCTGGGTTTTAGATTGCAGCCCGTTTGCGCTGTGTTGCGCTACGCTTAAACATCGGAAATTGGAGAAAAAAATATATATATATTTTTTCATATTGCATCAGGAAACATTTCCAATGGCCATATATTTGGCCAGTGGCATGCTTCCTGCACTGGATGCAACCTTTATTTGGAGCTGTCATGGCTCCGTTTTGCTATTTGCAGAATGGTACTCAGTTGTCAACTGAGTCCATTTCTGCAAATAACACTGCTCACTCGGACAGGTTCGGGTTTCCTCAATCTCAAATCTACCTCATTTGCATGCCTTTCACCTACAATTGAGGTAATTTGCATATCCCAGCCCTGTCCATGTAAGAGCCATTTTAGGAGCTCTCTTGCACACCCCTGCAGGCTGTTCCTGGATCGCTTGTCGGACATGATGGCTGCATGGAGTCTTACTCTACTCTTAGACTCCATGCAAGCCATCGTGAATCCGGCCCAGTATTTTCAAGAAGCTAATGTATATTATTGCATTAAAAAGAACATTTTCATTTCAAGATATTTACTTTGCTTACAAGCAACATACTTATGACAGCAAGGATCTGCTATAGGTACTCATGTGCCATTAGCTTGCAGCCCACTGTAATTTGCTCAAAACAACAAAAATATGTCTTCCCATCTTGATCCCACTACATGCTTACATGCACCTGACCAGATACATATCTGTAGCGCTTAAATGGCCTGCTTCTCCTTAACTCTAACCCTAAATCTCACACCCAGTTTCTAATCCTGAAAGTCCTCATTTGTCTCTGATCTGAATTTTAAACCCTGTTCTGTAAGCTACAATATCACAAATGACTCCAGTACACACTTAATGAATTTTAAAGAAGCATAAAATAACACAAACCTTTTGAGACCAGCTGTTTCTCAGTTATACATTTCAAAGTAACCTAAAGCCTAAGATTGCTCCCTAAACCTTCCACTTGCTTCCCAATCCTGATCCCAAACCATATTCCCTAACTCTAACCCTAAATCTCCCAGTCAATCCCTAAACCTAACAACTAAATTCCTACATCTTCCCTCTCCCTTGCCACAGCTGTTGCACTTATCCTGCTCAAACACAGCCTGAGAAGCTGCCTGGAACACAAATACTCATCTGTAAGATGTCCACAAACCTCCAAAAGTTGTGTAAATGAATGAAGTATAACCCAAGAATCGCAACATAAAACTGGTCTCAAAATTGTTTTCCTGGGCATTCTGGTTTTTTTTTTTTTTTTTTTAGGGATGAGGATAATTGTTTGAATCACACATTTTCTCTCCATTTTTGAATATGTGTTTCAAAGCAAAAATTAAAATACTTGAATGTTGCCAAAGCTAAAGCATTTCCTTTTCTTTATATTGAACTGACCATGGAGTTGATTTTTAGCAGTGTGTGATGAGGGTACAGGGACTGCGACTTGTAAATTAGTGCTTTCGGTGCTATATTTTCTTGCCTTTGTCATAAACTAATTTTAAGTCGTTGATTTAGTAATGTTGCTAGTTGCACACAAATTAAATGCTCCAAAGTCTTATTTGGCCTCTAACACTCTAACACTGTTGGAAATGTTTCAACTATTTTACTAGATATAGAAAAGTATTGCTGGAAAAAAAAAGTCCAACCAAAAATGTCCAAGCAGGAGAATAAGGTATCTTAGACATTTCCCTGGATTTACTAATCTTATGTGCAGAACTAGTTTAGTCTTGCATGGAAGCGGCCGTTTAGGAGCAGGATGGCAGTGCGCCATGCATATTTATGAGGCGTGCTGCCTGAGCTCTTAATCTTACAAGGAGTGTGTAAGAGTGTAGGGGGTGTGTCTGAGAGCAGAGCTCTCAGAATATACATGCCCCCGCAATGAAGAATAGCAGAAAGGGCTAAGAAATGAGTGAGACCAGTCATAGGTGTCTGTAAATCCCCTCCAACATTCCCCCTCGTGTACAACAGCAAGTAATTACAAATAAAATGAACAAACCTCTTTTTTATTTTAAAATCCAATTAAAGCTAACCATAGGTGTGTGGGTGTGCCCATCACTTAACTACGGTTAATGCAGCTTAAATGGCTGAAGAGGATAACAAAGAAGATATATGCTAATGAAGCAGCATAGCAATAGTGTAGTGGGCAGAGCATTTGTCGTACAAGCAAATATTGCTGGTTTGAGTCCCACTGCAGCACATTCCATTTTCAATGACAAAGCTTGTTATGACCAATATTTTTGTTGCATAACCTGCCCAATAACATATATTTGTGAAGTGGAATACTGCATTAAATGCACATGTGAGGTATCAGTATCATAATGAATAAAGGACTAGTAATCAAGTTTAAACGCCAATAAGCAGTAGTAAGCATATGTAAGCACTAGTAAGCAGGTTTAAGCCAGTTTGTGTGGGGGTAAGCAATGCACACACAGGTTAAGCAATTTAGAAGCTAACTCTCTGTAAACATCATTAACCAAGGTTAGTGGTATTTACCCTTGCTCAAACCCATGCAATCCCACTTTCAACTGTTCAAAAGTGCCTTAATCACTCTGTATCCAATGGCCCTTGTTCTGCAAAGCAACAAAATAAACAGCCTTAAAGGTCTTGAACACAGGACTCTATACACTATAGTCACAGTAGGTAACCGCCAAGCCATCACAGCAGTACAGAAGAATGTGGTATCAGCAAATAAGTCCTCACTATAGTAAAATCAAACTGAACCTGTGAAAGGAATCATTATACAGTCATATGTTCCATAACCCACTACATAACATAAATAAGTGAACTGGAGCACTGCAGTAAGCCCAGAAGTGAGGTGTAATTGTAATAGAGTGTTGAAGTCCCCAATAAAACACAGGGACTCCATACAGTGTACGTACACATGAATCATGGATACCAGGCATACATATAAGAGGTAATGAGTAATAAATCAATGCCAAAAAGTAAATATAATGCAAAGTCTAATGTAAGCAATGCTAAGCATTGCCAGGCCAGCTTAGGAGGTGTAAGCAAAGTGTAGGCCAGCTAGCTCAATGTGCCCAGTGTTATATCCCTTTAAACAATGCCAACCTTAGGTAAGCAGGTTTGCCCAAAGTTTAGCCTTTTCAAAACCAGCCAATCATGAAAAAGTGTGGGAAATCGGCCCTACTTAAACCCAACAGGTGGGAATACATCTCATAACTGGTTGCGGCTTCCCTTGCAGGCACCATGTCAGGAAGGGGAGATGGTGTGCACTTTTGGGTGCACTGCTGGTGCATTGAGGAATCCAGAGTCATAGCAAGATTCCTTGTGAAAGACCATGAGCAGGGACTGCTGCAGGGCCAGTACCAGGGTTCCCAATATAAGGCAGAAGCCTGGGACTGTCTCGCCCATGACTTCACTAGTGCCATTGGCATACCCCGAACTGGTGAGCAGGTCAGGCATCACTATGCCTACCTGAAGTGGCACAAGGGGGACCCCTTGTAGCAGTGGATCCAAGAGGCTAGAATGACAGGGGATGTCCCAGCTATGTGTATCAGCCCACTATATGTGTAATAATTGCCAGCTCATGTATATCATGGATAGGTATGGCTAAATATTCCTCTTAAGTCCTCCACAGATGCAATCAAGCGGGCCACGAACCAGGAGGCCCATGGAAGTCACCTGGATAGTTTGTGATGCGAGGCAGGTCAGTAATACTCTTGCATGTACTGTCATAGGAAATAAATCTGAAAATATTAGTAAATTAATTGCCTGTATAAAACCTGTATTGATTAAGGCAAGTACTGCATACACTGGAGAATATGGTAGGAAGAGGTTCATATAGTATGTATGTAAATAAAAGCGTAATAGCCTGACAATAAAGGTCTAACTGCTGGACTACATGTGTATACTCTGGTATCAATTGGTAATGTAGATTTGCATTCACATAATAGTACTGTTGTATTAAGCACTGTTACCCACACCGTGCACCATAAATAGAATGTGTAGGAATGCCTGTATATGACTGGTGTAATCCCCAAAGGCCATTTAGTACAACTGAGAGACACACAGAAAACAGGAAAAAGGCAGACAACAAAACCTGAATAGCACATGCAACTGAGATGTAAACTGTTGTATTTTTAGCACACACAGCCATGATTCGAAACCTGACAGTGGTAGTAGTCTTCATACAGAATCATACCACACAACTGTACAGATATGTCTAGTAAAGTGGCCCATATCTGTTGTCTGTCAACCTGTCCCCCTGGGAAATCAGTGGGATGATCCCAGATGTATAGACAGCAAACAGGAAATACAACTGATATGATATGAAAGCTGGCACACTAGGAACTCCCCAAAACCTTATGAGACTAAGAAGTCACGTATGTCCCATTTACACCCCCATCTTGTCAAGCTGTGACCAGAGTGTGTACAGTAACAGAGTGAGATGTATGTGCATAATAGTAATGTGGAGTCTGGTATTGTGTGTGGGAACATTCAGGTAGTGCTAACAAACATTTCTCCCACAGGTCTGTCAGATACCAACACTGTGCCCAGAAATACAAGAATGATACCATGTACTGGTACTGTTTACATTGGTATTGTATGGCATTGTGACTGATGCAGTTGCACTGAATAATAAGGTATTACTCATCACCGTCACCCACACTGTCCTACAAAATATTCCTGTCTAGGAAATCTGTATAAGAGTGTTGTAATACAAGGTCAGAATGCAAAAGCACAGGAAAATTATAAGACAGAAAGCAGATAGGAGATATACAGCAATACCTATATAGCACACACAGCTATGATGGACAGTGTTTAAGTTGTAGCAGACAACCATGGTCTGAATCCTGGGAGTGGAAGCAGGCTGCATACAGAATCATACCCCACAACTGTACAGATAAGACCAGAATGTCCAATATATGGACCCATATCTGCTGCCTGTCCCCCTGGTAA